>NC_141022.1:21910000-22015000 GCF_052040795.2 Danio rerio
TAAGAACCGTACTTCTCATTTAATGGTGACTTTAATAATAGTTTTACTGGTTTTTTTTCTTGCTCACCAGACTGTTCGCTAAAATTGTCCTTATTTGAGCCAGCCTGAATTAAATTTTCTATTGAGAATCTGCTGATGTTTCTGTATTGCCATATGAATGGAGACCCTGTTTCTGAAAGTCTCTCACCAGCAATTTAGAGCTGTTCTAGTAGATGGCACCCATTCAGCTCTAGTCATCAGGTTGAGTCATGAAAAAAAATGTCTATTTAAGCCAAATTCGAAGTGACGTTAATTTAATTTTAAGTCACAAGGGCTGGAAGTGAGAAGCAAAGGTTTGTTTGGTAGAGCAATGAGAGACAGCTGATTCGTTAAACCGAATCACGTTTGACTAATAGTGCTCTCAGACTCGCACAGGTCATCAGTTGTTCGGGTCAGTCTTCAGTTTGAAATTGCTGTAGTTTTTTCCTGGATAACAGTACTGTTCTTCAATACACACATGATTTGATGAAAGTTAAAGCAATTTTTCATATGGTATTAAAGGGATTGTTCACCCGAAGATGATTTTATAATTTTTTTTGTCATCGTATACTCAAAATTCTGTCCTCATTTGCTGATTCTCTTTTTTTTTTCAAACCTGTTTAAGTTTATTTATTCTAAGTTGTTTGCAATCACGTGGTTCTGGTGACATGCCAAATTAAATAAAGAAAATCATTATACAATTTTTTCATATCAGTTGATGTAGATAATAATCAGTTCATCATAAATGTCAACTTTCTCTTTGCTTAGAGGGAGTAAACTCTAGCTCAAGGGTTCAAAGGTGGATTTATTTTTCTCCTGAGTGAACACCAACCAGACAGTTAATCAGGGTTGTCTATTTTTTTGTAACAAAGCTAGTCATAAAATACAAAAACTGTTATTAATGCATTAGAACTGCACAATACAAAAATTCTAGCACTGCAATATGTTTTTGTTTTGTGATATGAACAAAATTTCACCAGATAGCTTAATATTTTTGGAAATAATTTATAATGTTAGATATTTTGGAATGATTCTGCAGTTGGAGTGCATCTCCATAAAATTTAATAAACAATCTATACATTTTTTGGGGTCCTCCGACACGTTTATGTTGGGTTCTGTGCTATTTGCAGTGCATTTCTGTATTTGCATGTGTTGTGAGTATTTACATGCACAACTATCTATAAATACAGTCAAGAGAAACATGCAACAGAAATAAAGAGTAACAGTAACTGAATGATAGCAATAAAAATAATTCAGTAAAATGAATCGTAGTTAAGGTCACGTTACAATCTCTTATACCTGAATGCTTTTAAAACCATTAAACAATCAAAGGCATTAAAACACATAAAAAGGATAAATTGTGACAAACTCAGCATATCCTGCAATGGTACTATTGCTATATATTACTATATTATTATATGCTGAAATTATATATTGTGCAGACCTAGTATGCATATTAGAAGGTTAAAGATTCTGTTTTCATCAATAAAATCATCTCAAAATCATTCACCCAAAAATAAAAATTATTATTAATTACGCACCCTCATGTCATTCCAAACCGATGAGATCCTTATTCATCTTCAGAACACAAGTTGAGATATATTAAATAACATCTGAGTCCTCTCTCATCCTCCATAGTAGGGCAGCTCGATATTAAAAAAACTGATTGCTATATTTTATTTTTCTGCGATAATATTGAAATATCATTATAGTTTGACCAGATGGTTTTAATAGCTCTTTGAACAGTTGTTTTCTAGAAAGTCTTACTCAGATAGTCGTATTCTGAAAGATAAATTAAATAATCACAATGCAAAAAAAGCTTTTCTTACTGTGCGATTTTGCTTAATTTTTATATATAGGTATAGATTTTGTATGCTGGTCGTTTTGTAAAGCACTTTGGTCAACATCTGTTGTTTTTAAATGTGCTCTATAAATAAAGCAAACAAACAAACAAACAAACAAACATTCACCAAAGTCAGCGAGGGCATCCAAATTCACTCTGGTTGCCCTGGCAACAATGCTGTCTGCTTTCACAGCTCCGGCGGCGAGAGCGTCAAAATTCACTACATTGATCTCATATTTAAAGGAGCTATTGGAGCATATCTC
The DNA here is from genome assembly GCF_052040795.2 of Danio rerio. Classification (NCBI taxonomy): domain Eukaryota; kingdom Metazoa; phylum Chordata; class Actinopteri; order Cypriniformes; family Danionidae; genus Danio; species Danio rerio. Next base: position 21,912,125 of record NC_141022.1, read on the forward strand.
GCCAGTAACTTTTTTATATTTATGTTCCTGTGAGAAAATATTGTAAATAATTGGAAAACCGGCGACTGCAATACTAAAACTCTTGGGAACATCTGTGGTCGGAACCAAATTTCACAGGACTAAGTTCTCTGGAATCCTCTCAAGTGGTGGACTTCTACATTCTGATTGCTTACAAACTCATAGCTCATCATTACCATAAAGTTGACTTGATTTCAACTCCCCTCGATGCCCAAACCAGCGTAGACGCACCACGCCGCTCCTCGCTGCTTATTGACGCTGGCTCACATTGAAAATTAATAACTTTTGGCTACTTTGATGCTCTCGTCGCCTTTTGTGTAAATGCACAGTTACTTTGTGCAGTCTCGTTTCTAATTTAAATATCTAAAGATAATGTTTTCACTGTGAAATGTAGATATTTAGACTAGAAACAAGAAAACAATATATCGTATAAATTTGATATAAATACAGTAATGAAATACAATTCTGTTGCTCCTGGTCTACTATAATTCATTATAATGGTCTACTATGACTCGACATTGCATATCTGGCATTGTGACTATTGTGAATGTGCATATTTTAATATCAATGCTAAAACGATATATCGTGTAGAGATACTGTTGCCCTAAAGAAAACTATCCAAAAAAAAAAAAACATGTCTTATTATTATGGATTAATGCAAAGCTTTATGGGGCATTTTGTTGAAGTGCACTGGCCATTTAACCCATTCAAGAAATTCAACCCCATAAGCCTGGGACACACCAAGTCAATGTCAAAGAATTAGTGATGATGAAAACCGGCTGTTTCCTCACAAAATGCTGTGCTTGAACACAATTTTACATGCTGAATCAGGTGAACTTCCACCATTATAAGCCTGACAAGAAGCGACGTGTGGAAGACACCAAATAAACTAGCCTGACAGACGCTCATTTACTGCTCAACATTGCTCAAAGGCAGATTGTTAGCTTGGTGTACAGTATGCTGGCCTTTAGGGTGTAGGTCCAAGCATATTTTTCCTGAGCTGAGCATTTTTTTGTTCGTTTTCCGTTGTTGTCAATGGAAGTGTTCCTTTTTATAAAAGGCAGAAGCATTGTTAGTTGAGCATTTAAAAAAATGGTTGAGCCTACAGAATGTAAACTTTTTAGGGCTGCAACAACGAATTAATTAAAACAATTAAAGTCGATTACTAAAAGCGTTGGCAACAAATTTCATAATCGATTCGTTGTGTCGTGCGATGCGAAGACATTTGATTATTAAAAAAACTAGTTGAGCGCGAAGCAGAGTGAATGCTCTCTGGCTCTCTTGCGCACTGATGCCAGCACAGTTTGGCACCTCATAGACAGGATAGAGCAAAAAATCAAGCAGAGGTAATGTTAGAGAAAAGATACATGGCGAGGAAGGGAGCAACAGCAGGGTAAATCACTACAAAATCCAGTTTTTGTTCAGTTTTGAAGTGAGAAACAAAATGTCCCTGGTGCTTGGTGTTATCCAGGTTGACAAGCATGACGTGAAAAATTTAATTTTGCCAAAGAAAGACGTGTCATATTATCACAATTATGCAGTGTTTTTAACCACCCAATCCTTATTTTGTGTTTTAGACATGTAAGTACACACAAGCACAAGTAAAACAATACATTTAGAGTTTGTGAAACACAAGAAAGTCTATGGAAGTCTAACAATCCATTCTTACTTGTGGCCGCAAGTACATGGCATTGGCCATCTCACGTTATAAATCATGATCATGATCATTTATATTATTCTGACTGACTGATTATTCTTACTGATCATTTATGATCAATCAGAATTATTAGCCCCCCTTTGAATTTTTTCTTCTTTTTTTAAATATTTCCCAAATGATGTTTAACAGAACAAGGAAATTTTTACAGTATGTCTGATAACATTTTTTCTTCTAGAGAAAGTCTTATTTGCTTTGTTTCGGCTAGAATAAAAGCAGTTTAAAATTTTTTAAACACCATTTTAAGGACAAAATTATTAGCCCCTTTAAGCTATATATTTTTTCGATAGTCTATAGAACAAACCCTCATTATACAATAATTTACCTAATTACCCTAACCTTAAACTAATTAACCTAGTTAAGCCTTTAAATGTCACTTTAAGCTGTATAGAAGTGTCTTGAAAAAAATCTAGTTAAATATTATTTACTGTCATCATGGCAAAGATAAAATAAATCAGTTGTTAAAGATGAGATAATAAACTATTATGCTCAGAAATGTGTTGGAAAAAAAACTTTCCTCCATTAAACAGAAAAATAAACAGGGTGGCTAATAATTCAGGGGGGCTATTAATTCTGACTACAACTGTACATGTTTTTGTGGATTGGAAGATCAGGTCGTTAATGACATGATAACAAAGGGATACATCGCTGTCTTATAGTGCTATTGTGGCTGCGGTGTGTCACGTGACAAACATGATGCGTCGCCACGGAAACATTAAGGGAGAACGCTCTAAAATAATAATTATAACAACCTAACAAAACTCACTCCCGGGGCCAGATAGAATCTTTTAAACTCACCAGTGAAAGGGTTAATAACAGAAGTAAAGCAGTGGTATAGTTACTTTGCATTGCAAGACACATTTTAATTCACTCACCTTTTTTGGATCATTTATTTTTCCATCTGCAGTCATGTATAGCTACACTGCAAAAAAAGCTTTTCTTACTTTATTTCATCTCGTTTCCTGTTCAAATATCTAAAAAGTCTTAAATCAAGATTACTAAATGAGTGTGTGTGTAAATCAGAAATGATCAGAAATCAGATTAGAAATGGCCAATTGACCAAACTGCATCTTAATTCAAAGCCAAACAGACCCTGAAGACAGAGTTGCTGTGGCTGGTCTAGATGATGTTGTGTTTTTGTCTGCAGAGAAGTGCGAGTAGTACTGAGAAAGGAAATGGTCAGCATTCAATGTCATCATATGAAGGCTGATCATCTTAGTCACGTTTACCTTGTTTAGCAAGGTTTTGGGTGGAAGTGCATGAGGGAAACGTGTACACATATATGAGGTGTGAAGAATATGGTGATTATAACAGTTAGGAATGTTCCATGAGAGCCTGGGAGTGTGACAGCCGATAATTACAAAAAGCACATCCTGGACAGCCATGTTACTTAATCGATCTTCTGATTACTGTACACACCTGGCTTCAGCTTTTCAGATAATCCGCAAAAATGTTTATTGAGGCACAAATAAGCATGATTTCAAATAATTTCTAAATGATCCTGTAACTCTGAAGACTAGAGTAATAAATAATGCTGAAAATACAGCTCTGGACAGTAATAATAAAGAAAATGGATCAATATTTTAAGGTATTACAGATATGACTGCAGTTTTGATTAAACCCATGCAGCCTGGGTTTCATTGAAATAGCCGTGTGTGGCATATATTATCCTGGTAATATAGATTTAGCATATAGTAATACTATAAATACTGTAGTAATATAGTGATTAGAACTGTAATCTTGGTTAATTATCAGCATGAAATCTAAGATTAACAACACACAGGATGCCTGTCAGAAATCGTCCTCTTAGTAGCTACAGATATGAATCTTGCTGACTCAATCTACATCCTGTCTGCTGATGCTTCGCACGTGGCTGCAAATTTTTAGGAAGTTGCAGTAATTGTATTTTTTGGCCATTTATTGAGCTTGGTTGGTTGATCATTTCTTGTTAGCTCCATGAAAATGTCTCAAGCTCTTGAAAAAAAACCGTTAGGACACTTTTTACAAGCTTTCAACTCGAATCCCACTATTTCTTGGTCTAATTTATAGTCACAGTAAAATAAAAAATGACAGTTCTTATTTTTTGTGGAAAATTGCTTTTCACACACACATCATAATTACAAAATAACAGCGCTTGACTCAGTTTGGAAATGTGATCTGCACAGTAATTGCAAAGTTTCAACTTAAAGGTGCAGTAGGTGATTGTCATCAGAAATGTTTTTTGTTGTGCTGGTTGAAAGTCTCTTCACGTTGCAATAGTACTGATTAAAGTAAATGATCTAAATGTAATCATATGTATTAATATTATGAATGAGGCATAAAACAAAAAAATGGTCATACAATTAAATATTGTCCAACTGACAAATAACTCAATTGACAGGTATCTCAAACTGTCAACAAATTTTAAATTTAATTTGTGCGCATCCTCTTTAAGCAGATAGATACATCACTCGCGCGCACATGTGAAGCACGCAACTACCACTGACAGAAGACATCATCCAATTGAAAGTGAAAAGTCACTCGTTGTCTTGGTAACGTAAGTGTAATGTATAAGGATGACACCATGTTTCTGTTTTAGCACTGCTTTTTTCTGATCTACTTTTTATTTAGTTTAATAACAAAACATAAATAAATACCTCTTTTCTGCCTAACAAGCTTTACTGAGGAGAAGTTTGATTTATATTCACACATTTGTTCCATTTTGAACAGTGACAGTCTGTGACAGTTTTGGGGAAATATACACCCGCTGGCCTGTCAACAACTATGCTTAATTAAGTGCGTGTCTCTATAGAGTTTTCTAACTGGTGAATGACATGATCTAGTTTATATCTAATCAGTGCGTTTTCACGAGTTCATGACTTAAGGAGGTGTGGCTTTGGATGGCAGTGGAGGGATGTAAAATTTCTAAGCTATTATGCTAATTCTAGCATTCAGGCAGATCACCTACTGCACTGAAATATGGAAGTTGTCTAATGCTGTTTCATACATTCAGAGTTACTTAAAGGTGCTGTTTGCACCAGACAAAACAGGACAGAAAGTTTAATACACCCATTCAGAAGCACAGAATAGTGCACTTACTGCACTCCAACGAAACGGTAAGGTTTACAAACTAATTAATACACAGTAAACCTCTTTAACATTATTAAATGCACATCCTTAATCACTGAAATGTATTGAATATGTGAAGTCACAGTTCTAAAGTTTGATTTCAAATGGTTTGTTTTATTTTTTTTGATCCGAGCTGAACTATCTGCAGCTATTATTAGTTATTGGCTATAAATGTCACATCAAATGGGATTTAAACTCACAATATTAGCATTTAACACTAAATAAAGCACCCTGAGGGGATCATAGGGCTGGACGATAATTCAATATCAATATATATCGCGATAGATTTTCTTTCAATAATGGTGATACGACTTTTAAACCCATTTCCAGTATTTCAATATACAAGATCTTATACCTTGTATCATGTCACTGAATGACTTTCCGTGCTCAGAATGAGCGTGACGTACATCACAGACAAGCTTCCACTGCCAGCGCTCAGAAGTTGCTTAAGCGGCTCAGTCGCAGAAAGCTACAAAATGCTACAAAATGAGAGCCCTGAATACAGATATGGGGGAACAAGCTTCCACAAGTAAGAATGCAGTCGAATTAGTTGATGAGAGAGGAAAGACGAATGCAGTGGTGTGGAAGTTGTTCGGCTTTTTAAGTTCCGATAAACTTATAGTTTCGGTGCTCTGCAAAATGTGCGAACTAGCTGCAGGAACACATCTTAAATCTGTTCCGCCTGATAGAACATATTGAGAGTTAGAAGCAATGCCAGAAGATGAGGCATCATAAAGTCAACCTGTCGCCTCACCATCCACCTTCCCGACACCAAACACAGATGGCTAGGGGCGCAGTGTAGGATTTAAATAAATTTTCTCTTATCAACATGTGAATATACACCTATAAATTACTCGCATATAAACCTATACTATGTGTTCAAAACATGTATGAAACTTGCGCATATTTAACATTAAACTTGATGCATGCATACACCCACATACACACACACAGACATATAAACTTGATCCTCGCACAAACGCCCAAATTAACACACACACACACACAAACTCCCTGCATGCTGGTATAGCACTCGAGCAAACTTACAAAATAAAATTCACAAACATAATTATCAGGAATCTGGTTATTGCAAAGCTGATGAAATAGAAAGAATGTGATTAATAGAGGTATTAAACATGTTAAATAATGAAAATGTGTTGTGTATATATATATATATATATATATATATATATATATATATATATATATATATATATATATATATATATATATATATATATATATATATATATATATATATATAATATTCGTCTATACAAATAGACTATATAAAATATATAAGAACTATTTTATGTTAAACCTTTTCATTTAATTAGTTAATACACAAATATAAATAGACAGATAGAACCCTTAAAGGACATTCAAGATCAAAACTATGAATATACTCAACTCTTTTCCATTTGCAAATATTAATGTAGCCTATAGTCTTTTTGATTTTTTTTTTATTCTTATAATTATTTTTCTTTTTCTGTTTAGTTTTTTTTTTTACGATGTGGATTTTGATATTATTTTGATTGTTAAATATTCAGCATATACGAAAAAAAAAAACTGATATAAGTTTCTGTCCACCTTGTCATGTTGGTCAAGCTAACCCCCATGAACTAATATCTGTTTCTAAAGGCTAAATTCAAATAAAAAGAGAACATAACTTTTTTGTACTTTTTTATTTAAAGAAAAGTTCTAAGAGCCTGGAGGAATTGTAGACTTTGCAAATTCAGTTTGCAGATATTTGTAGGTACAGACGTCTATTGTGTGCATTCTTGGCCGTTCTTTCATGTCTTTTTAATATTGTCCATATCGAATTATATCGTATTGCCTGAATTTAAGAAGAATATTGTGATATAATTTTTTGCCATATTGTCCAGCCCTATGGGATCATTGCTAGTTTTCTGTTATTCAGCTGCAAGAAATAAAAGCTGTTTCTAAAATATAAATTTAAGGACAAAAGCTCCTTCTAACATAAAAAAAATATTTCTTCTATTGGGTGCCGTTGGTTTCATTTAGAAAACGTTTTAAATCAGCTTTTAATCAGCCTTCAGGATTGACATTCAGGCACACTGCTGTTGATGTCATCAATCTGGCAACCTGTGCTTGCATTTGTTTTGAACCAGTTGTACAATACCGGATTTAAACTGTTAAAGAGTTGGACTTTCATGCTCAGGCATAAGTCAAGTTTCAAACACTAATTTGGATATATGTATTTGAATAGAAGTAACTATTAATTATTTATTATATTATTAAATTATTATTTAAGTAATTTAAGTAAACGTTATTTCATTAAAAGCACTGATTCTGAAGCACTTAACCGCAGCAATGAAGGTGCACATTTGAGCAGAAAAAAGTAATGACTTTAGTTTAATTGACAGTTGAGGAACTTTCTTTGATTTTTAAATGCAAAGATGGCAAAAAACTGCAAAAATGCCTGTCCCTTTGCAGTAATTATTTTTAATATTGTTATGTATACAAATATTGATTATATGATATTACAAATATTGATGATATGATATTACATCACATAAATATATTACACATACTACACATATCTTTGTCCTCAATCACATATTTTTTTCTTGAAGACACAAGACTAGCTTGTAGCAAGTCAACTTTAATCCTGTAATTTTAACCACGACTAGCTTGCTAACTAAATAGCTATCATGTTTTTGTTCCGTAATGTTCTCAGCAAGTCAACTCAGTGGGTCACCAGAAATATTATGTCTATTTATGTTTTAATTCACTCGAGTGGAGAAAGTTCTGGAAAGTTCTCTAAACATTCTGATAGGTGTAAATGGCTGTTTATCTGTCATTTCTCATCACTTCCATGGGAAGTCCACAAAACCGTTCATAACCTTATCAGGACATGTGGAATTTACCATAATGGAAATTACCTGCTAAGCAACAGAGAGCATTTACACACAGTCATAAAGAATGATGATAAGATAACCTGGTGTACATTATGTATTTCTAGATGGGAAACGTGATTGATTACTTTCTTTTTTCTTTTTTTTTTATTCTTTTTTGGGTTGTGGCTCAGCACTCAGTGTGTCGGCTATCAATCTGCTTTTGTGTCTTGAGCGTATAGACTCCCACTCGTGTGAGGATTTTTGTCATTCTTCACCTCCTCCCGGACTGCGTCAGTTTGACGGATCCCACACCCTGTCCTCGACGTCTGAGAAACGGGTCAGACCAGTGCTACGGGAATGCAGTGAAACTCAATGCTCTGTCCCACATGGTGCTTAGAGATGGAGAGCACGCTCATTTATGCGTATACACATCTGGCACTGCTGCTGTCAGGATTTAAGCTAGCTGTTGGGATTTTTGCTTTATTGTGGTTATTGTTAACCGAAACTATTAAAAATCATTTAAAATATACAACCGTTGGTCAAAATAATTAAATTAGAATTACTTCAAATTTTTTTCTTAGAAGTAACTCTTTAAATTAAAGATTAATTTATGGACGAAAAACATAGATTATTATTAGAATGGTAGATTTTATTATTACTAGAACAATCTTGATTCATTTTGTTTTATGATAATGTTATTCTTTTGTAAAATGTACTGTTAGAACAGTAGAAATCATTTGTTTTGCATTATTGAAAATAGTACTTGTATTAATATTATATAATAAATATGATATGATATAATATAAAATATTATATTGTAATATATCTATAAAAATTGCATTCTATTTCAAAATATTCATAAATATTACAATACATATCAATTATATACAGAAATTAATATAATAATATTATAATAATTTTAAATAAAACAAAGTACTGATATGACACTAATCTGCTTTACACCTATGCTGCAGCAAATATAGAGCATTAAATATACACGCATGTGTACACATACAGGGGCTGGACAATGAAACTTAAAACACCTGGTTTAAGACCAGAATAATTTACTAGTATGGTGTAGGGCAGGCATGTCCAAACTCGGTCTTGGAGGGCCGGTGTCCTGCTGAGTTTAGCTCCAACTTGCTTCAAAACCCCTGCAGGAAGTTTCTAGTATATCTACCAAGAAAGAGCTTGATTAGCTGGTTCAGGTGTGATTGGGTTGGAGCTAAACTCTCCAGGACACCGGCCCTCCAGGACCGAGTTTGGACAATTGCGGAACTGTGGCTAGGTCACTACCTGATGCTGATGGAGGAAAACGTTTCCTGAAATGTTCCTCCAAAACACACGAAAGAAGCTTAATAGTATTTAACTCTGTTGACTGTGCAGGCCATTGGGAAATGTTCAGCTTCACTTTCATGTTCAACAAACCACTCTGTCACCAGCCTTGTTGTATTGGTGCATTATCATCCGCATACATGGCACTGCCTTCTAAAACATGGTCCTCCAAAATGGTTCAGTGGTCCTTGGTCATGACGCATCAATCTAGCAACAGTATTGTTCGGGAATGCCATGAAATTGCAGAACAAACGATCGCTGGTCCACCCCCATGCTTCATTCTGGGCATGCAACAAGTCTTGGTGGTATGATTCTTTGGGGCTTTTTTTACACCATAACTCTTCCATATGTGGCAAAGACAGTAAAGGTGGACATCTGAGAACAATACATGTTTCACATTGTTCACAGCCCAAGATTTTTACTGCTGGCACCATTGAAACCGACATTTGGCTATGGCAGAAGTAACCTAAGGTTTGACTATTGCAGCCCGGCCCTGTACATTGACCCTGTGGAGTTCCCAACAAACAGTTTTGAAGAAAACGGGAGAGTTGAGGTGCACATTTAATTCAGCAGTGAGTTGGGCAGCTGTGGTTTTGTGTTTTTTAATATAACCTGAAATAGAAGCTGGTTTGATGTAGTGTGTGCTTCTTTGTGTAATCTTGACATTACCCTGGATACTGTGGCTTTTGATACATCACAAAGACTTGCTGTCTTGGTTGAAGATGCGCCACCGAGATGCATACCAACAATTTGTCTTCTAAATTCTGATATGTCACCCATAATGTTGTGTGCATTGCAATATTTTAAGCAAAAATGTGCTACTACTCTGCACATTCCACCAGTAAGAACGAAGTGTGAGGGTTTAATTAGCAGTCAATGAAAATTCGCCTCCAGGATGGTCTAATTTAACCTTGAAACTTTCAACATTAATTGGCCATTGTTTAAATTGTATTGTCCAACACCTGTATATATTCTGTTCATTAATTCCTTCATTTTCCTTTGGCTTAGTCTCTTTATTCATCAGGGGTCACCACAGTGGAATGAACCGTCAAGTTATCCTGCTAATGTTTTACATAGCAAATGCCCTTCCGGCTACAAGCAGTAGTAGTAGTGGGACACATTTATACACACTCATACACACATTTGGTTTATTTAATTCATCTATAGCACATGTCTTTGGACTGTGGGGGAAAATGCAAACATGGGGAAAACATGCAAACTCCACACAGAAATGCCAACTGACCCAGCCAAAACTAGAACCAGCAACTGGCTCTTACTATGAGGTGGCAGTGCTAACTTTTATTATTTATTTATTTAATATTAAATAATAATATTGAAATAGTTAAAAACTGCTTTTACTCCAGCTAAACTAAAATAAACATTATTTTTTTCATTATAAAATATATAGGAAATACTGTTAAATTGTCCTTGCTCTATTTGAACATCACTTGAACAATATGGTATATAATATATTTATATAAATATGTATACACACAAAAACCAATACCCACAGAGAAACTTAACATAAAGTAATTGTGAAGAACAGTCTCTCTTATTGGATAGGCCCATATTTGTGACCCAAGGGAAACAAAAGACGTTTCATTGTTGAACAGTCCCTCGCCTACTTCCACTGCATAATAAAAACCTCACCAGCATCAGAGCCAATCACTGAACATCCTCACTGTGGAGAGCCAATGGTTGAGTTTCAGTGGGTGGGGCCTGTCCGATGAATGCAGGTTGCGATCCCGAAACCAGCGGGTGTTGTCTCTTTAGAATGAGCTACTGCTCAGGTTTATATTGGGCGGGAGTGACTCTGAGCACGGCCTGTCACTGCACTGGCAGAACTCCCACTGGAATACATTCCTGCTCATTCTGACACGGCTGAACACTGTAGTGCCACTGAGAGAGAGACACGGCACACTGGGAAGAGCAAAAGTTCAGAGAGTGTTTCCCTGGGTCCAACATCTGTTTATTTGCCCCTGTGGGGCACTTCTAGTTTACTTTTGTTTTTATATATATATTTATTTATTTATTTATTTTTCTCTGGTGTGACTTGAGCAACAGAAAGACAAACAGGTAAGCTCAAAGAACACTTTTGACTGTGAATTGGGATGCTGTAAAATAGTTTGCCTGTCTGTTTTCGGCTTGTGTGACTGAGAAATGCTATGAGACACATGTTGAGTTCATACCCTGTCTTCACGTCTGCCGGGATTTCGTTGGTTTAGCACCGCAGCTGTTTGTGATTGTTTGTCTTAGTTGTAGGATTGACTGTTTGTGATTCAGTTTTGTAATGTTGTCATTAGCAGTTTCTGTCTAGTGGGTTAATCTGATTCAGGTACAGGATAGAAATCTGCTTTTCTCCACCTCACCAGTTGGACTGGCTCTGCTCTATTGACTTAAATTAGTCATTCATTGGTGTTCAGGTAGTAGAGATGACATCAGCTCCATCATTACTGTGTGGATTATCTCACAGTGTTTTATTTTTATGCTTGCTTGGTTTTTTACATCATATGGGATGGACTCAGAGTTTATAAGATACTAATGAGTTTATGGGTTTTGTGAAGACTAAATAATTAGCACTTATAATATTCTTAAAATAAAGATTTTAAAAATAAAACGGTATTGCTTCTGTTTTCTGAAAGGTTTTTTACCCACTAAACTGCCTGCTCTACCAATGGTTGTACATATTTTGACTGCTTTGAAAAAATGGCTGTTAATATCATGTAAATAATGATTGTTTTAAATAATGCTTTAAACACAGCATTGTCAGTTTGCAAAAAATCTAACAAACATAGTCCTATTGCACTACTACACTTGTTTTTGGTTTTATTGTTTAAAAAAAAAAATATTCCATGAGAATTTGATGTATTTTATGATCTACTTTAAAAATAAAGATGATTTAGGCTTCAAAAATGTCTTTTATTATGTTTCTAAATAAATTGATCTTACACTTCATATTTTCAGATTTTTCATATTATGTATAAATTCCAGTACTTTTACCATAAACCGACATAACCATTGGGTAGAGGTTCAAATTTTAGAAATGATGGGATGTGTTAAAAATGCATCGAGTGTGTTAACTAATGATATTATGAGTTTAAAAATTCTATCCAATTTTTTTTTCCTTGGTGGGGCAGTTAAAGGGTTAAGAAACCCAAATGGTTCTTCTCTGGCACTGCTGTAAAATCCTTTTTTTTTTTTTTATTAATGAGTGTTTTCCAACAATGACACCATTTATTAAATAACCTTTCAGTAAACAGTTATTAGAATAATAAGAGTTTAAAATTAAAGAAGAACTTTCCCCAAAAATAAGGACCTTTTGTGGAAGGAACGAGCCCATGGATTCTTTACAGTTTCTTCATGGCCCTATTAATATCAATAAATAATCTTTACACTCACAAAAATAAATGTTCCACAAGTAAGAGTTTGCAGTGATGTCTCAGAAGAAGAATTTTGTGTGTATTTATTAAGAGTTATTAAAATAACTTTTTTAATTTTCAAAATCGCACAACATTGACAAACAAAGCAATAACGATGGTGTTGAATCCTCTGGTTTTACCTGAGAATCAGTTCATTGTCCTGTTTTATCTTTTCCAACAGTTTTGCATAGGCAGTTTACAAAAGGAGTATGACTGGAAACTTGATGTTGCTGTTTAATGTTGAATTCTTGCTTGATGATGTTTGTATATGAATGCAGATTTCATAACTTCACTATTACCAATAAACTGGTCTCTTATGTAAAGTTAAAGGGTTTAAAACAAAATCATGTATTTTTTCAGTAATATAGAAGCCACACATTAAAATATCTTTCAGTGTAATTTAAATACCAAACAATTGGCAGGCAAATTTTTAATAATTTCGTATGGTGGCGTATTAATAGACTTTATTAAAGGGTTACAGTGCTGAATACCTTTGAATATTACACTTCTTTCAGCATGCCAAGAAACTAAATACTTCTTTTTTTAATTTAATATTTTATATATTTATTTCAATTTAATGGTCAAATTTAAAAAGTATGGACGATCACATTGGAAGATTTGATTTTGACATTTTCGTTTCCTTGTATCAAACAATAAAATACACAATTTGCTTGAATGTCTCTTACTGTATTTAAAGTCATTAAATGTGTCATATGGACCCCGAAATGTTATTTCTCATCTCTGACCCCAAACAAACATTAGACGTCTGATAGACGTGCTATCATGTCTGTATTGCAGTGTAATAGATGTCGTTTAGACGTGTCTTGTGCAGTGGGAAATATTATTAATATTATTTCATTTGGTAAAAACCACTATTGAAGGCAAAACTTGATCAGGTACAAGACTGTTTTACCCTACATATTCATATTATGATTAAAAAATGAATTATGTACCGAGTACACATGTATTGTCAAAAACCCAGGGAAGAAATGCTACAAAAACTTCAGATGGTACATTCTGTGCCTTATTTTCCAATAATGGTACCAACCCACTGACAGATTTTGTATCTCTTTAGGAGCATAATAGTAATAGTTTGTCTTTGATAACATCTGAGGTGCAGCTTTATATGGTGTTCGCTTGGCCAGCTGTTTCCTGTTTGCTTTTGCTGTGCTTTCATTGTTGACTCAGTCTGTACTGTCCCGATAATGCCATGTTCTCTGACCAGCCGGATCTTTGTCTTCTGCTTTTGTTTAAACACATTTGACTTCTTATGTCCTCCAGGTTATTGACTGGCTGAAGAAACAACGACAAGATGTTTCAAGAGGTGCTTTCAAACATCTTGAGGTTCCACGACTATCTCTTGAAAAGAACTGGTAAGCAATTGCTAAATAAACACCAAACAAGTAAACTTAAGTAAGCATCAATCCGACTTATTGGACATGTTATGCACTTAAATATTGAAGCATTAATTAGGTGGTCTTGTGTTTTACACAGGTAATGACTGTAGAAAGATGTGATATTGTCTTGTATGGTGTAACTGATCAGATAATGTGTTATTCGCTCAGATGCCAGAGTGCGGGATTATCCGTTGATGCAGAGTCCCATTCTTATGACGTTCATCTTGCTGGGATACGTCTTCTCCGTTTTGTATGTGGGACCTCGATACATGGCCAGTCGGAAACCTTTCCGCCTCAACACAGCCATGATTGCCTATAACTTCTTTATGGTGGCCTTCAATGCTTACACTGTTTATGAGGTAGGATATAGTTATGTTTGTTTGAATGTATGTTTGGGAGAGTAACTACGCTTATTTTTACTACATATACACTCACCGGCCACTTTATTAGGTATGTCTTGGTTTGAGCTCACTTTTAGCTCTCGAACTTAAAGGGATAGTTCAACCAAAAATGAAAATTCTGTCCTTATCAGTGGTGTAAATTAACAAATTACAAATACTCAAACTATTGTAATTAAGTAGTTTTTCTCAGAAATTGATTATGAATTGATTAATAAATTACTAAGTAGTTTTGAAAATGTGTACTTTTACTTTCTTGAGCACATTTTTAGTGTGGTGTTGGTACTTTTACTCCACTAATTTCCTTCATCCTGCAGTCACAACTTTATTGTTCCCGTCTATGGGGATTAGAAAAATGAGTCTATCAATTACCGTCCAATCATATCGCAAATAGAAAATAAATTACATCATACTGAACTAATCTAAAACATGCAGCAAACTGTTTGGAAACATTAAATGTGTGCAAGAAGATACTTTGCATGCAATGACCCAGAGACTGTTTAGACTGATTGTTACTGACGAGAAGATAACAGATGTTCACTTTATGATGACCGAAATAGCCTTTAAGAATCACTAAATGCACTACAGAATGTTACGTTTTTACACACACACGCAAAAATGACATGTAAATGCATCAGCCTTTCCCAGCGTAATTACTACTCTGGAGTACTTTAAAGAGGCTCCTTTTAACTCATAGTCTGAGTAATATTTACGACAGATACTTTTACTCGCACTACATTTTTGGGCAAGTGTACTTTTCACTTGAGTTAGATTTTTCAATACTCTTTCCGCCACTGGTTATCATTTACATCAAAACCTATAAGCAGTGTTGGGCAAGCTACTTAAAAAATGTAGAGAGCTAAGCTATTCGCTATTCTTCTTAAAATGTAGCTTAACTACACTAAAGCTACCCCCTGGGAAATGTAGCAAGCTAAGCTAAAAGCTACATGGCAAAAGTAGCTTAGTTACATCTAAATTATTTTTACAATTTTCATTTTAAAATCGAAGCAACTTAAATTCAAGTCAATCATATCTTAGTGATCAATAAAACTGTCAATGAAACATGAAGCATAATAGTTCAGTTCAGTTATTTACTGTAAATAATATGCTTTAATAAACAGAAACAGCATCAGATATTAAGTTATTGCATCTTAATGTACTTCAGAAATAACTCTTCTCCCTCAGTCATCTTTCCATCAAGCAAGTTTCACCAGAGGTGGCAGTAACGCACCAAAAACTTTGTTGTCGAACACCGTAAAACAGGAAGAAGACTTCCTCATTCTCACAATCATATGGATTTACTTTCATCGGCTACACACCGGCCTCACAGCTCCGTGAATCTTGGTGCCATCACTTATTGATCCGCGATCGGTAAATGTAGCTTTGTGGACGCTACTGTGTAGCTACTTGTAGCGACGCTACTGCCCAACACTGCCTATCAGTTTCTTTCTTCTGTTCAACACAAAAGAAGGTATTTTGAGAAAATGCTTGTGGCTAGTACCCATTGACATTCATTTTAATTTATTAAGTTAATGTGTGCCAGCAAATATCATCTTTTGTGTTCATCAAAAGAAAGAAAGTCATGAAGGTTTAAAACCACGTGAGGTAGAATAAATATTGTGTGTCATTTAAATTTCTTTGGTGAACTATGCCTTTAACATTAGAACTGTCGGAGGTTGCTGTATACCTAAAATCACCAGTGCGAGTAAATTTTACCCAGCACAACTTTTGTTTAGAAATTGCTAAAAAACAAACATACTATTTCACCACTTTTTCGCCACTGTGTCTAGACTCATGAAATTATTATTTCAGGGTAACAAGATTATTTTAGAAGTAGGTGATGAATAGGTTAAAATATCTAAATTTGAGCCATCATACTCTGCATAACTGATTTCTCCAAACTCTCCATCATTCATTTCATTTCATGTGTTTAATAGCTTTATAATCACCTTCTTTTTGTCGTTTATTATAACCACTAATTCAGTGAGTGTAATCGAAAGTAAAATGGAATGGATGTGTGAATGGTCTTTTCCGGGAAAATTCCGTAACGTGTGTGCCTGTGTGAACAGCACTTTTTTGAATTTACCGGTCAAGTCATTTCGGAAATCTTCTGGATATTTACTGATATCACTGTGTGAAAGGGGCTATTGTCCGACTTTTTAATCTATTTTTATTTAAACAGTTTTTATATCTGGGAATTGTAAATAAGACAGTTTGAGTACAAGGCAATGACTGGGAGGCTTGAATGTTTTATTGAATGTCTGTTATGTACATTTAAATAACAGTGATCTGTAAAATTGAACCCATGGCAGTTTTAATGTTAAATGTGAATTGAACAATTTTATTTGACATATTTAAACAAACTGCACCAAATACAAGTATTCCATACATTTTGAAATAAAACTGTTGAGGATACAAACACAATCAAACCCTGGGCTTGTTTCCATTGTGGTCCTCGCTGTTAAAGTAAAGTATGGCTTCAAAGTATAGCTAATACATAAAACAGACAGAACCTCCCCATTTTAAAAACAAGAACACAATTATTAACAACACGTACTATAAAATATAGAACAACATCATCCACCATGCAAACTAATGCCAAGTTCAGACTTCATGATTCTCAAAGCAATCGTGTCACAGATGTTTTCACACTCATGACTATCTGGGGTAGCATTCTGTTGCTGCTTTGTTTACATTGCAAGATGGACTGGCGACATAGAGTTTCACACTGCATGACTTTACAATCGAAGAATCGCAGACAACTTTTTCCAAACTACGTCTCACAACCGAACACAAAGTACACACAGTATATATTGTATTATTAACTACATAATGAGAAAGAAGCCTTTATTGGGGTAGAAAATGTACATATTTGCTCACCTAAGTTTTGAAGAGAATTAGCAATTTCTTAACTTTTTTTCTTTTTCCACCCAGTTGTGGTATTGCTCAGATGACACGTCAAATGTAAGTGCTCCTGCCAAATTTACACTAGTTTTTCCTCTAATTCTTGGGTCCAAATAAACTGAAAATGAGCGCTTTTACCTTCTCCCCCAACCTTGCGGATATCCATACTAGTGGATGCTGCTTTCTCATTGGCTGTAGGTAATTGCCGGTGTTATTTTCGGTTAAAACTCATTTCACACGGAATGATTTCACATGGCATGATAGGTGACTCATCTGCGATTCTCTCAGATCCTGTCTTGGATGGTCCATAATGGATGATTTTTACTCATGAATGAGCACCGATTTGCCTGTGATTTCAGACATTTGTTGGCGAATTTCTCAAAATCAGGGCTAAATCAAGCTGTCTGAACTCGTCACTACTATAATCATTAAACAACCATCTTTTGATCATTTGTTTGAATCTCCCTTAGTCTTTTATTTCCTTGATTGCTTTAGGTAACTTGTTCCACATGATTGCAATGGTGGATAAAACATTGCACTTGTAAAATTAAGGGTACAGTAGATGATCTGTCTAAATGTAAACCAGTTAGCATAATATCTTTTAAATACAATTCCTCCCCTGTTGTCCAAAGCCATGCCTCCCGAAAAAATGAACACGCACATTAAAGATGACAGAGACGTTATCCAGCACGTTTTTATGCAGCGGATGCCCTTAAGGCTGCAACCCATCTCTGGGAAAATGATACAAATATATCATATAATTGTATATCATATAAAATTATTATTACAATATGATATAATTATTATTTAATTATTCATAATAGTTTATTTTGTGTCTTTTACATACGCTGTGAGCAGCTACCATACCAAAATGAGGTAAAGATCTCAATCCAACACAGCACCTTTGGAATGTGCGTAAATAAAAGATCCATAGTTGTGCAAAGGACAAATCGCCTGCAACTACATGATGTTGTTATGTTCATAAGGACCAAAATGTCTGAAGATTGTTTACAGCAAATTATTAGTTTTGTTTTGTTTTTACTGATGAACACAAAAGTTGATATTTTGAAGAATGTTGGTAACCAGAATGAAGTGCTGCATCCCAATTATCCCGATTATACTACATCCTAAAAGTTTGTACTTTTTGTGTGATACTTTTGAATGTGCAACAAAAGAGTATGCAAGGTTTGGGACATTTGTCTTCCTTAATAACTGACCGTTATGTTGCATAGATATGTGCCCGGTTAGACCATTATGTTGCTCATTTAAATGCCCTGTCAGTCATCTAGACATTTCATCAACATGTCTTTTATTTTTAGTTTCTACCATATTAAAGAAGCAGCAGCAGGTTAGTCTGCTATTCATGAGTCTTTTATGAAGAGAAATCGTTTCAGGTGTTTGCATAATTATGCATTTAAACGTTGATGTCCAAACACATCTCTATAAAAGCTCACATTGTTGCCGCAGGTAAAATATAATGCAAATAGCAAGTTATTTAAATATTTTACAATAGGTTAGATATTAATTAACAGTCATTCACCAACAGTCATTCACTTTACCAAAGCCTTACCACTTAATTTTCGGTCTTGCACATCCGCCATGTCTGTAGTTTGTTAACACTTTTTAAACATGTTTGTAGTTTTCATCGAATTTAGGTCCAACGCAGAATGCATTAGCTTTTAAAGTAGCCATAAAACTTCTCTTTTTTTTTCTTTTTGGAACAGTAGATCATCTGGGCAACTTTACCTAAGAAATACTCATTTCCACATACCATGATTCAGGACATACTAATTCTAAATTAATACTAGGATGGAATTGTGTAGGGACATCAACTGTCTGGTTTCTAATATGCTTTAAAATATCTACTTTTGCGTATAAGTAAGTGTACAAGTAACTTGAGAGTGAGTTGAGAATGTGGTGTGTGATTCCCTTCTCTGCCAGAGACTGCTCTATGGGGTTAAAACCCTTTTCAAACTGTATGGTTTAGATATGTATAGTTTTATATATATATATATATATATATATATATATATATATATATATATATATATATATATATATATATATATATATATATTAAATGTAGTAGTTGTGGATGTCTGATGACTAGTGCGCTTCCGCTGAACTAGCTATGGTAGCTTGGCAACAGAGCCGCAATGTCAACACACAGAATCTGTCAGCACGGTTGTCCAACCATGCCAAGAATTCCTGGCTGAGAACAGTTTATAATCGTGCTGTGCCATTCCAGGCTCAGTAAAGAAGCAACCGTTACCGTACCGAAGTGTTCTTAGAACAGTTCGGCACGATGGTAGAAAAGCGGCTAATGATATGATTAAGGTGTTTTTATGAGTTGTGTTTAGAATGTCTCTCGCATTTCATGTTCTGTTTTAAATGTTATAGTACATAGATCAATTAACGTCCTACATCACCGCACCATCAAACATTTCTTCTGAAGTTTCATGTAGTTTTGAGCGTTTAGTTTTTTAACAGTTCACAGTTTCACTTTCATTCAGCAATATTTCATTCATCCCCCCACAACAAACTGAGCTACTAGATGAGGGTATGAAGTAAGGACTAATAGGATATGGTATTTTTTTTTAAAAATGTATGGAATTTGATACCGCATGCCGAATGGAAACAAAAACGTGCACATTGCCTGGACAGCATTTGTGCAACTGCTAGCATTGAATGTAATAAATCTTCAGCGATTCACTTTGTGCACTTGAACCCTTGGAGATGAGGGTATCTGTGGTCTTGTACTTACTGTGTAGGTGCAAAGAATATAGTGTCAAACTGCCTTCTGTAAATGGACTATCCTGTGGCAATATGCTGTGAAAAGTCCTACATGATCATAAAAAGTTAGATTTTTTGAAGGTTTTTACATGTCTGTGCTTCACTGCAATAATGCGACTCAAATAGGAATATGCCATGTGTCTTAATTCAATTTGTGTTTACTACAATTATGACTTTAGCCGGATTAAGGTAATCAAAAATCTGTTTATGTTGTAGACTGTTAATTAAAGAATTGTCTTAATGTTTAAAAATTGGAGTAATAAATTTCATTATCCTAAAATTTACTCACCCTCAAGCCATTATCAGTATAAATTACTTTTTTTTTCAATGAGATGAGCACAGTCGGATTAGTTAAAAGCTTTATCCTGGTTCTTCCATGTTGTAAAATGTTGTTGGACAGTGGCATTTATTTTTAAGCCTCTAAAAGTGCATAAATCTATTAAATTTATTAAAATTATTGTATGCCTTATGAATCAGGTCAAAGAGTATTTGTAGCAAAAATATTTAAGATTTTTGTTTTAATTATAGACTCTAAATAATAATTATAATATTCACACTTGAACCCCTAATTACTGACTTCTGGTGGCAGAAAAATGCACATTATGTATGACCTATGATGTAAGATGGATTTATAGCGGAAGCTCTAATAGACTCATCTCGTGGAAACCACATATCACATACTTTGTTTACCTCAAAAGATGATGACAAACAAGAAAACTGATTGACTGATAATGTTTTATACCTGTTTGTATACTTCCAATCGCACATAACCTGCATTCGGCTGCCACCAGAAGACAGAAAAAAGTCACACACAGCGAATGTCGTTGAGTCGAAGGTTGAGTCAATTTAATATTTTAGGTGAAGTATTCCTTTGTTTGATATTTTATGTGTTCAGAGCTGGTCTTCTGCTGACCTTTTGTAACAAATAATTAAACCTCTCTCATTTTGAAATACTCATTTGAAACAAATGATTTTAATGCCAAATTTTAAAAAAAAATCCCTCGAATAGCAAAAAACGATAGCACTCGCTTGAAGTGTTTTTTTTTACTCTAACGAAAAGGGTTAAAAGAAAAGTTCACCCAAAAATTTCAGTTTACTTATCTTTTACTGTATCTCAAGTGGTTCCAAATCTTTGAGTTTCTTGCTTTTATCACAAAACAAGATATTTTAGAAGTTTTTAAATATATTCAAGAAGTTTTGAAAAAAAAAAAAACTGAAAACCTGTAACCATTGTCTTTAATAGTAGTACAGACATATACCATGGAAGTCAATGGTTACAGGTTTTCAGCTTTTTTTTTTTTTTTCAAAACTTTTGTGTTTAATAGAAAAAAGAAAGTCAAACAGGTTTGCACCAAGTGAACGTGGTGCATAAAATAATGATCTAATTGTCAGTTTTAGGTGAACTATGCCTTTTTAATGCAAATAATAGGAGATGGATACACATTTGCCAAATAAACTGTCTCAGTGAACATACTGTAACAAAAATCAACTGTTTCTGCTGATAAGGCCTCGTTGACTGTTGGTTATGCTACCAGTAGTTCAATCAGCTGTTCTAACAACTGAATGGAAATGAACCTACAATTAAAAGTTAGAATTATTAGCCCCCCTGATTTTTGTTTTTCCAATGTCTGTTTGTTGGAGAGATTTTTTTCAACACATTTCTAAACGTGATAGTTTTAATAACTCATTTCTAATAACTAATTTGTTTAATCTTTGCCATGATGACAGTAAATATTTTTTTACTAGATAATTTTCAAGTCATTTCCATTCAGTTTAAAGTGACATTTAAAGGCTTAACTAGGTTAATTAGGTGAACTAGGCAGGTTAGGATAATTAGGCAAGTTATTGTATAACGATGGTTTGTTCTGTAGACTATCAAAAATATATAGCTTGAAGGGGGTAAATGGTTTTAAAAACAAAAAAACAAATAAGACTTTCTCCAGAAAAAAAATATTATCAGACGTACTGTGAAAATTTTCTTGCTCTGTTAAACATTTGGGAAATACAAAATTAACAAGTGTGAACTACAGTTGATGTCAGTTTATATATATATATATATATATATATATATATATATATATATATATATATATATATATATATATATATATATATATATATATATATTAAAGAAATCTTAGGGGGTCTTATAATTCTGACTTCAACTGTAGTTCACACTTGTTAATTTTGTATTTTTTTCACGATTCACTTCACATTAGAATGAAAATCCATCTACTGAATGTGATCTGTTTTTTTAAACTATTGTCTATGAACTCTGCAAATGATTATGTGTGAAAATCCCACTTGATCAACAGTTTCTAAAGTAATCATCATGCCCATCTGACATGAACAATCATCTGTGTTAGTCAGCAGTTCAACAAATCTGCTTGCCTAATTTGCCTTGTGATTGACTAATTTGTTATTTGTGTAAAAAAAGCTGAAAAGGATACCAAAAAAATGGCCTGTGAGTGTATATTATATACCAAAACTGAAAAAAAAAAAATATCAAATTATATATATTAAGGCTACACAATGTATCGTTTTACCATTGATATCGCAATGTGTGAATAAGCAGAAAACACATCTCAGGATCTAAAAGAAATATTGAGTTGATTAAAATAACCAGGAACCACTGATGATTTGTGGAGTCAGCCAAATTTGAACCCTAATAGAAAGAAAGATTTTCATTTGTTGATGTTTTTTAAGGAACTGTCACTAAGATATCAAGTGATATCTTTATCAAGATATCAAGTGATATATATATATATATATATATATATATATATATATATATATATATATATATATATATATATATATATATATATAACAAGAAATTTTAATTTTGAAGTTTAGATATTTAACAAAGGTTCAAGTGCATTTAAGAAGGATGCTGGTTCGATGCACTATAAAATGAGCAGATTAGCAGTGTTAAATTCTCATTCTGTATGTGCATCTCAAATTGCATGCTTATGTACTATTCTGTGCCATTTTGTATTATAAAATGTGCAATCTGTGTGTTCACAATGAAATATTTTTATTACAAAAGTAATAGGCGACATGGTAGCTCATTGGTTAGCTCTGTTGCCAACCAGCAAGAAGGTCACTGGTTCAAGTCTTTGCTGGGCCAGTTGGCATTTATGTGAGTTTGCATGTCCTCCCCGTGTTGACGTGGGTTTCTTCCGGGTGCTCCAGTTTCTCCCACAGTCCAAACACATGCGCTATAGGTGAATTGAATAAACTAAATTGGTTGTGTATGACCGTGTGTGTGAATGAGTGTGTGTGGGTGTTTCTCAGTACTGGGTTGCAGCTGGAAGGGCATCCGCAGTGTAAAACATATGCTGGATAAGTTGGTGGTTGATTCTGTTGTGGATACCCCTGATGAATAAAGGGACTAAGCTGTTTATTCTACGAAATGGCATAGAATGGTACACAATTTAAGACACAAATACAGACTGAAAATTTAGCACTGCTAATCATTTTTAAGCGTGGCCGATTAATCACCATTTACTTTCTGGGCAGTTTAATAAAAGTCTTTTAAGTTCTCCAGAAGTAGGTCTGAAAAGCTTGTAAGAATGAACAAATCATGTTGTTGTGCATCTGTGTAATATTTTCTGATCTTCTTGACACTTGCAGTTCTTGATGTCGGGATGGGCAACAACGTACACTTGGAGATGTGACCTTTGTGACCCGTCCAGCAGTCCTCAAGCTCTCAGAGTAAGTTTACTTCTTTCAAGCATGTCCTTCTGTTCCTCAAACTTCTGAACAAGCAGTTTGACTCATTATGTTTCTCCTTGTATCCTCAGATGGTTAGAGCGGCCTGGTTGTTCTATTTTTCCAAATATATTGAACTTCTCGATACGGTGAGAAATGGAATCGTTTGTTATGTCTCCGTTAAAATGTTAAAGGGATAGTTCACCCAAAAATAAAAATGTACTCGTTATTTACTCAAACAGGTTTGGAACGGGTAAATGATGACAGAATTTTCGTTTTTGGGTGAAGTATGCCTTGAATTGAATTGCTGTTTTTGAAGTAAGTCATAATGTGAACTAAATCTGTTTCTGTGATTCAGGTGTTTTTTGTGTTGAGAAAGAAGCACAGTCAGGTGACGTTCCTGCATATCTTCCATCATTCTGTCTTGCCTTGGACCTGGTGGTGGGGCATCACACTTACTCCTGGTGAGACTAAATCTGGTTTATAGATCGGTAGTGATTAACTTGTGGCTTGCTTTAAGACCCATAGACACATTCAGGCTTACATTATTTAATTAAACCACAATTATCAATCCAAACCTGCCATGCATGAACACACTCTTACAAATCAATTTAGGAGATTTTAGGGTATTTGTGTTCCCTACTAGAATACTAATTTTGTTCTCCTGTGTGTAAAAAGTTACTACATGAGAATTATGGTTGTTTGCTAACTGTTCTAAAGACATGCAATTGCAATCATTTCTATACATTTTCTTGTGAAATTTACAGCGGGTGGCATGGGTTCTTTCCATGCTTTGGTCAACGCCTGTGTCCATGTCATCATGTACACATACTATGGTCTGGCTGCTGCAGGGCCTCGTTTCCAGAAGTATTTGTGGTGGAAAAAGTACATGACTGCTATCCAGCTAGTAAGTATTGACTCAATAACACTTTCTTTTAGTGATTAAAGGGAATTTGGGATTAAGAAGATTCATTTGTTCACTAAACAATAAACATTCTACCATCATTTACTCACAATCAGAATTAAGTTATAAAGTAACTAATCACTGTAATTAAATTACTTTTCTGCTGAAAAGGTAAAGGGATTACTTTCAATTTTTGGGTAGTCTGATTACAATTACTTGCCTAAAATACTTTACATAAATTCAATAGGCATGTATAAATCAATTCAGAGGAGAATATATATAGCAAAAAATATGAGCAATATCACACAAGTAGCAGTGCCATATGGCTGTAAATTGGCACTCGTGAGAGGTGTGCCTTAGTGTCCCACCAGTGACAATGCTACTTGTGTGTATATAAAAAAAGAAAATTAAACATGGAGAGTCTCAAAAGCCCTATTGAACGCCATTCATTCACATCTGCAGCTGACGTCAGAACAGCAAAAACTGTTGCTACTTCACAAATGTCCCTTTAGAGCTAGCATTTGAATGGTTTTCTAGCGTAATATCTGAAGTGATGACAAAACAGGTGATTCTGCTCACATTTTAAGAGTATACGGCTGAACAGCATGAAATGTCATCAGTCTAGAGATACTTCCCAGTATTTCTCTGTTGCAATCAGGAAATCACAATAACTAACCTCGAAAAAGCCAAAGCAGTGCAAACAGAGAAGATTAGCAGATTACTATGGTATAAATACAGAGAGATCGACTTCGAATCTCACCTTTACCTGATTTAAATGATTTGATCAGTTTTTCTGCAATTAATTATATAAATAAATAAAGAAACTTCATAGTTGCAATCTAAATAACTACATTCTCACCTAAAAAGCCTCAAAAGTTCATTATGTTGTGCAACAGCTGCAATATTTGTCAAACTGTAATGAGTTTATTGATCTGCTGTGCGAGCACAGTAATACAGAAGGGTGAGTTAAGGCTACCATTCTAGAACAGAACTGAATATATATATTAGGCTTGGGCAGTATCCAAATTTTGAATTTCCCTATTTTACCCTGGTATCCGGTATTACCGTGCATAATAAAAAAAATTATGACGTAAGGCTTAGACATCGTCACCAAACTGTTGGCTTGTGCCTAAACCATTCAGAAACTGAATACTGTATATATTTGACCTTAGGTTCGCAGTCACCTGTTAGTCTTGTTGGTATCAGAGATCTGCGCAGGATGATCTCTCTCATTCACACACACACACATAAACGCACGCATGCATGCGCACACACACAAAGACAGCACCAAGCGACACACAGCACTACGATCTCTCTCTTTTTCACACACACACACACACACACACACACACACACACACACACACACACCATCCACACGGATATGCGTGTTCTTGCTCGGGAGCTAGACCACGTGCCCACTCTCTTTCAAATCACACCACAGTTACCAACTGCTCCCGCGCTATATTTGGAAATTTGTTCCCGCACCACAAGAAATCTGGTGGGCTCCCGTGGTACAGCAGCAGGAATGCAGACCTCTAATTTGTATTTACTACGTCTCCCTTTTCGTTCGGTCGAAACCGAAAATACATTTTACATTTATTAAGGCAACTACATATGAAAAAAAATTGCAATTAGTTCACAAAAGTATAAGGTATAAAATCCGAGTAATTTTAATTATGTATGTTGTGTTGTTCTGATATTTTGCCAGATTGTATTTGTTCGATAACTGCACATGCTTTAAAAACAATTAAGCCGCTTTTCCACTATCGTGCTGAATCGTTCTTTAAACAGAACTGTTCCATTCCGTGCCAAACCGGGCCAGACAGCACGGATACGGTTTCATTTTCCACTGTCGTGTTGCGACAAAGCTCTTTAAAACATTACACAAAACGCATCAGTAGTTGCCTTGGTAACGCAATGTAAACGGCTCCCTTTGTTCAACTAAAGTTAAATAAGAGCCGAAACGATTTTTTTTTTTTCATAAAAGCAAAAGCAACCATGTGACTAAACACTGTTATGCCGCTCTATGAAATAGGGGTGCTAAATGTGCACCCTTATTTATTTATATGTTGCGCAGCTCTGGCTAAATTTTATTTGGAGGGAAAATTACCAAAATGTAACGTGATGATTAAAAATAATTGGAGGGGAAATAAATAATATTTAAAATCTCTGAACATAACAGAAAAATAAACAATGATAAGACAACAAAAATAGTGCATTTGTATTATAGTGGCAGAAATATAATTTTGTACAGGCCTTGTCAAAGGTGAGCGGGCATGTTTCTCCCAGATCAGAGCGAGTTTTGTGCTGTGAAATACAGCGCTGCGTGCAATAAACTCACATTCAGCAGGCGAAGTAGGTCTGTATTCAAGTCAATAAAATAATAACGTTAATGAATAAAATATCTTCTTAAGAATGTGATGAGTTATTCACTTCTCTGCCAGAGACTGCTCTATGCTCTCATCCCATACGATCCCATACGAACCACTAACATCATTAATTTAGGAAATCATCCACCCTTTTCAAACTGTATCGTTTTGACCTGGATCGTTATTTTATATTAAATGTACTGTAGTTTATTGAGGATGTCTGATGACGAGCGCGCTTCTGCTGAGCCAGCTGTGGTAGCTTAGCAACCGAGTCGCGACGTCAACACACAGAATCTGTCAGCACAGTTCAGCACGGTTGTCTAACTGTGCCGAGAATTCCGGGCTGAGAACGGTTTGTAATCGTGCCGCGCCGTTCCAGGCTCAGTGGAGAAACAACCGTAACCGTACCGAAGTGTTCTTAGAACGGTTTGGCACGATAGTGGAAAAGCAGCTTTAGTTTCAAAATGTATGCCAATATACATAATACAGCATGTATGAAATATGGTTTCACTAATTTTAGGTGTTTTGTTGCATGTATTGTTTACAATATTTCTGTAATAAATTATTTGTGATTATTCGGTAAAACAAATCTAAAAGGTCCTGTTTGACATTCATTTTTAAGAATTAAGAGTTTTATTTTTATTGTATATGCACCGAGATGTATGTGGATTAATATTTAGTCAAATCAGTTTGTTCGTATTTAGTAACCAAGTTATTTTTCAGACTAAGTAATTAAATTCAATGGTAACGATGTAATTAATAATTAATTACATTTTTGAAGTATTTTACCACCCAGCATTACTCGCAGCCAACTTGTTCTAAACCTGTTTGAGTTTCTTTCTTCTGTTCAACACAAAAGTTGATACACTGAAGTATGCTGGGGAAAAGGTAGCCATTGACTTCCATGGTATTTTTCATTCCTACTATGGGTATCAGAGGCTGCTTTTTTCAATATTCTTCATGAAATCTAAATTTTCATTCAACAGAAGAACAAAACTCAGTTTAGAACCACTTAAGTGTGAACTAATCAGACCCCCTAGTTTGTCAGTTTTTTTTTTTTTTTTTTTTTTTATGATTTTTTTGCAATACAAATGACATGGACCTCACTCAGGACATGTATTAGGGCTTCCCTACAGTAATACATGTAAAACACAGATTGCTGTAAAACTCGTCACTGGCAGCAAGCATTTTATATCGTTAACTGCAGGGAAAGAGTTAAACGAAAACATTTATCGATTTTACACACACCATAATACCACCCATACATGTAAAGCACAAATACTGTCCTTCAATTTGGTCACATCCTTGAACCAATCTCCATCATTGTAAGCTGTTTGCTGTTCTGTCTGTTCCATTGCTTCGATTTGTTTGCTCAAACTTTCTTTTGCAATCTTTTACGTCAAACACACAAAACGGCCATCACGACACTGGAGTGATTTACACATGAAGTCAATGCAAAGATTGGATTAGGCATCCCATTTCAATCTTTGCATTGCCTTCATGTGTAAATCCCTCGCGTTTCATCCGCGTCTGCTTACTGCACAGGCTGCAAACCAATTCTGTCCTTTTCCATGTATTGTTTGGATTGTGAGGGCGCATGTGAGACGTCATTCTTTAAGAGACAGTCAAATATTTCATGTGCGCTGGGTATGCAACATTGATAAGTTATGTAAAACAATAAATTGCAAGCTGAAATTGACTATAATTTGATTATATGGTTTTGGAATTGGATGTTTTATGAGATTATTGATTTTTTGTGATTTTACTTAAGAATGAAATTTAATTAAGAATTTAATTAAGAATTTTGCAGGATCTCAAAAATTTGCAGTTTTTTGTTGATTTTGGGTTGGATTCAATGATCGTGGATTTGCAAAAACTAGGAGGTCTGGCTAATGTTGAGGAATTTTTCATTTTGGGGGAAACTATTCCTTAATATTCAGTTTTATTCAATTCATCTTTATTTCTATAGCGCTTTTACAATGTAGATTGTGTCAAAGCAGCTTAACATAGAAGATTATGCTAAAAGAGATTATACACTGAAGAGCAAATCCATCAATGCGCAGCTCCACAAGTCCCAAACCAAACAAGCCGTTGGCGAGAAACAAACTCCACCAAATGACGAAAGTGAAGGAAAAACCTAAACCTAGAGAAAAACCAGGCTATCCCATTCATAGTCATATCCCATTGTCTCCTATTCCATATGAACCACATTCGCTTCAAGAAGTGTCACTAATGACATTTGTGCTGCATTTTCATTTCCGCAGATTCAGTTTGTGCTGGTGACTGGCCATATCTCTCAGTATTACTTCATGGAAAAGTGTGACTACCAAGTTCCCATCTTCATTCACCTCATCCTGATCTACGGCACCTTCTTCTTCATCCTGTTCTCTAACTTCTGGATCCAGGCCTATATTAAGGGGAAGCGATTACCAGTTTCCAATGAGGACAAACCTAAACGGAACGGAGTCATCACTGTGATTGACCCTGTGGTAGTGGCCAATGGCAAACACTTGGAAAACGGTAATGCGCACTACAGCAATGGATTTGCCCACAACGGGAAAGTGAAGGAAGTCTGAACCAGTCAAAACACAGCCTTCTGGAGTATCAAAGACATCATTGTTAGATTATTGTTATTGTTTTGTTCAAATCGATACGTTTTATGATAGTATGGGAGATGAAACGGCACGTTGGATCTGGCGATGGGTCTCCCTTTTTGTGTGTTTGTGGATGTTGGAGTTTGGGGAGCACTATGCATGAAGAGAGTTCGTCCACTGAAGTCGGCTTGGTTGACGTCGCTCTGACACCTGACAGCATCTCTACGGTTTAATCTGGTTGACCTGAGCTTTTTTGTTTCCTGGCATATGAGTCTCCCAGTGGTTTGCACATTGTACAGTTCTCACAGATCTAACTCAAACTTGACTGTAAATAAATGTTTCCTCACAATCGATTGGAAATGTACGAGTTGTTCATTTTCTTTTTTGTTTGTATGTTTGTTCATAACTTATCAGTTAATGTTTTCTTTTTATAATAAAATAGATTTTTTTTGCTTTACCTATTTTTATGCTTTATTTGTGAAGTGTTTTTTGCTGCTGTTGTTGTTGACAAAATAAGTGTAGTTTATATGTTTAGGATCTATTTATATACTTACAAATATGCTACTGTCCATTAGGTTTTAAAATAAATTCTGTTAAACGCCCACAAAAAAAATGTTTTGAAAAATGTTTCAAACCTGTTACCATTGGCTTCCATGGTAGAAAAAACAAATAATATTAAAGTAAATAGTTAGAGATTTTCAGCTTTTCATGAAGGTTTGGAACCTCTCGAGCAGGCATGTCCAAACTCTGCCCTGGAGGGCCGGTTTCCTGCAAAGTTTAGTTCCAACCCCAATCAGACACACCTGTGCTAGCTAATCAAGCTCTTACTAGGCTTTCTAGAAACATTCTTGCAGGTGTGTTGAGGTAAGTTGGAGCTAAAATCTGCAGGACACCTGCCCTCAAGGACCGAGTTTGGCCACCCCTGCTCTAGAGGGTGAGTACATTTTCCTCATGCCCATTCAATTTGAGGCTATCCAAAATGTCTCATTTAGTGTTGCATTCTTAAAGGGTTCATTCATCTAAATATGAAAGTTCTGTTATTAATTACTCGCCCTCACTTTGTTCTAATCTTCTGAAACCTTTATTCATCTTCGAAACACAAATTCTGAGAGCTCCCTCATCCTCCATAGACCTTAATAGCCCGAGACGTCCTGAAAAGAAAACCAAAATCTTGTCAAAACAGTTCATTTGATTTGAGTGGTTTAAATGTAATAATATGAAGCTCAGAGAATACTTTTGTGTGCCAAAAAAAAAAAAAAAAAAACTGCTAAAAGACTTGGAGAGAAAAATAGAGATATTGTGCACCATAACAAAGTCCCTTTAAGGCAAGTAATTTTGCTCAGTGGGTCATTTGAAACGCCTCTCAGGCAGTATGCTCAAGCATTCTGTTTGAATAGAAAAACATCTAATTCTCCAAAATAGCTTGGAGAATTAGATGTTTCCCTATTCAAACAGAATGCTTCCAGAATGCATCTGTGAATTACATCGACAGAACCAGTGAAAACACTCAATTTCACTCGAATACGCCCCACCCACTGATTAGTGTCAATAAAAGGAAAACTTAAATGTTAAAGAAACACAATTGAAATTAAATTCAAAAATTGAATTTTATTGTTTATAAATAATCTTGCAGAACTGTGAACATTACATTTCATATCAGCAGGGGAGATTGGTAATGTTTTAAGCAGAAATTAACTTTTGCTGTGGTTATTAACTCATAAGAGTGGTCTACCAAAATCAGGCGTTTTGTTTCAATGTAGAACAACTCCAATATAGCTTCACTTTAAACTCAATTTACACAGCAACATTCGCTAAATTTACTGACTTAATCTTATTTATTTTAAATCTATCCGACTATGACCTTCTTTATTTCAACTGCAAATATATTTTGTCCTTTAATTTGGCAAAAAATATTGAACTGCATTTTCATTTTAAATTCCTGCTCCATCAAATGTTTCAATTTTAAATTTTTTTTATTATTAATTTTATTATATGCATTCATTTCATAAAACATATCAATCAAAGCACAGAACATTTTAATATGGAACTGAAAAATAAGTTTGTCTATTAGCAGAGGGACATAACTTACTTTCATTCCCACATGAACTCCTGCCATTTAAACCTGATTTACTTTTAAACTGAAAAAAGATAAAATATTTAAGGATGTGTTGTTGACCTAAATAACATGTAGATTGATATTATTTTGGCACATGAAAAAAGAAACACAACTTGCAATAATAATAAAAAAAAAAATAAAAAAAAGAACCGGTACAATAACTTACTTTCGGCACTTAACTGTAACAGTCCTGAAATCACATGATATTTGGCAGCTCCATCAAGGTGTGCATGCTAGGATCAGGGTGAGGGCAGGTTGGAGCACTCACTCTGATCCCCCAGGCTCTGCGTTGGTTGGGGAAATTCCAAATTGAACCAGAAGAAACAAATACATTTGGCTTAAGATTGGCAAGGAAAACTCTGTAAAACTACTTCCCCTTTCCTAAACTTTGAAATGCCTACTTGACTACATCCAATTAACTTCCAGCCAAATAAACTTTTTTTTTTTTTTTGGTGTGTATAACTAACTTTAAAATGAAAAAAAAAAATTATTACATTTAAATAATTTTTTTATTATAAAATATTATTTATTTATATTTATTAAATTGACTGTGTATTATATATATATAATATATAATAAATAATATTTTATAATAAAAATTTATTTTTTAAAAAAATGTAATAAATAATCATTTTAAATAATATTTTTTTCATTTTTAAAGTTAGTTATACACATCAAAAAAAAAAAAAATTAATAAATCAATTTATTTTCCCAGTATTGTGCAACCAAGTCATACATGCATATTATGATCTTAGAAACATCATAATTATTCATTTCTTGAGCTGATGAACTTAAACTGACCACACAATGACACCAGGAGACTGAGGAATTTAATTCAACAAACTGCCAGTATGGTAAACACTGCAAAAAGCTAACACAAGTGATTGTTACAAGTTTAAACCACTATTAAATCAGAACATCAATTACAATGCAATTACAAAATACATATGAAAAGACAGACGCAATTACTCTTAAACTTTATTTGCAAAACTTACATTACTGTACATAACTTAAAGATCATTGATGGTTAAATATGCAAAAATGTCAGTATGAAAGTCACTGAAAAGTTAACTTTCAAAGGACATGGTGTTCTAGTAATCCCATTTAGCAGCCATGCTCATCCCTTTAAAAACATTACGCCTCCGAGAACGCAAACAAGAAAGGTGTCCAATAAAATCTAGTGTAGAGCTTGACGGCACAGCATACATGAACAAGTTCTTGAAAACCCAAACCTAAAGGGGAGCTTCTAATGAACATTTGGAGGTGTTCAAAAGAAACATCCAACTGCTGTTTGCTGGAGGCATTAAAAATGAGCATTTCAAAATTATCGGATACTTTGTTGAACGATCCTGCCACTGGCCTGCTTCGGTTTCTTGGCAGCATCCTTTTCCTTTTCAAAACACTTCCAAAGTCTGATGGTTTCGTCAGCTGCAATTGAAGCCAGCGTGGAACCGTCTGGACTCAGTGCCAAGTTGAGGATCCTGGCTTCATGTCCTGAGATAAATAATCAGAGAAGATTGGGAAATTAAAACTACGAATTTGACAAGATTAACAATATTTCAGCCAAATAAAGAGCAGCTTAAAGGTGACCTACTATGCCCTTTCAAAATATGTAAACTCCGATGTCCCTAAAATGTGTAAGTGAAGTTCTAGTTCAAAATTAAACCCAAATAATGTTTTAGAAGTCTTTGAAATTGCCCATTTTAAGCTTTGATCCTAATGGTGCCCGTCACTTCAATATCAAAGAAGTGTGATCGCAGTTCTCCTTTTAAAAAGTGTGAGGTTACAAATGCCTGTGTGTCAGCATAGTGGCAGATTATAAATCAAGACCATAAGGGATATAGTAACTAATAGGTGGACTTTTCCTTTCTGATAACATGAAAAAAGGGAGAAGGTCAAATCAAAGCCACACGACAGTGTTTAAATGTTTTATAAACGTGATATTGCATAACAGGTTCCCTTTAAAGAGATTCTCAAACTTGCCTTCGTGCTCTGTAACTTTGGCGAATGAGGGGTATTTCCAGATGACAACCTTGTCATGTGCAAAGCCATGGCCCGACACCAATTCTTTGTAATTGGGTGCAAAAACAAGAGAAGAAACCTGAAAGAGACAAGATATAATTTACAGTGGTCCCTCAATATTCACTGGAGTTACATTCTAAAAATAAACTGCAACAGGCGAAATCCGAGAAATGACAGCTTTATTTATTACAACTATTGTAAATGTTTTAAGGCTGCAAAACCCCTCACTAAGCACTTTAAACTCTTCTCAGACAGCCATTAACATTTGCACTTCTCTCACTCATTTAAACACACTCAAAGTTCAAACCTTTTTTTGAAAAGAAGCCCATTATTATTGAATTAAACCAAAGATCAAAACCTGTTGTCAGATGCAAACATTCATCTCTGTTGTACAAAAGTTTTTTTAGCTTTTGTGTGGATAATGTTGGCATCCAGCGTAATGTTCATTTTCCTGCAGTCACTGATCCACAAAACTAGCAGACTCCTTCCTTAAGGGGGTCGCACAACAGATACACTGCGCACATCTTAGTTGGAACCAGACGCGCACATTTTCTTGTTTAAAATTAAATTATTCAGGTGGGCCTCTGTGGCGCATTGGAAATGGGAACGGTGTCCTGAGTTGTAGCTAGGCACTGCAGACAGCCACCGACTTGCAGCACCGGTGTGCGTGAGTTTCCTGATAGAAAACACAGCACATCCAGTGTGCGACCCGTTTTATGATGGTATTGCTGCAAACAGTTTCAACCTTTTTGCATTCCTGCTCAATTTGCACCACAGTGTTTGGGTGCTCTGCGTTTGTCAGAGGTAAATAAATTACTGTTCTTAAAGAAAGGTGTATAAATCTACATCTCTGCAGCGAGGTTGCAGAAAAAAAATAGAGCGCCAGCATTTGCAGCGGGGAATGACATCCAATGCAGTACAGAATTTGTTGTTGTCTTAAAGACAAGTTATATTTATTACATATAATTCACTGAAAGCATTATGTAAAGAGTATAAAAGCTTGTCACCGACTGATAAGCAGTTATTTGGCAAAATTAACATTAAAGGGTACGAAACACCAAAACACATTTTTTGAGCCGTTGACAGTCGTATATGTGTTCCATACTGCTAAAAACACTATTAGGACACTATTATTCACTAAAAAGTGAAAATTGGTTGTTTTTGCATTAAAGCAAATTTTTGTAGCTGCATCACGGCCATGAGATCTTAGCGTGTATTCCAGCGTGTAGACTGGACGTCTGTACCTTAGCGTCCCGTATTATGTCTCTGAGTGTTGCATTCCTCATGAGTAAGGCTTGGTTCAAACCAATCAGCGCGCTCCATTATGTATGCAGATGGCAGAGAGACAACACACTTCGGGTTGCCAAACGTTGTGGAAAAAGAATAAGAATCGTTTGGAGATACGGGTCGCCAGTGTTGCTTTCATCATGTAATGGTTTTGTTTCATTTTCTCTTTATGAGAGCGCTGCTGGACCTACGTGTGGATCAGTGTACTAGAAATGCGTTTGTTTGGAACATTTTACTCGAGAGCATTTCTCATCAATGGTGAGATCCGGATTTACTGCTCGTCTCCTTTAAAAAAGACGCAGCTCCAGTATGTGCTGATTGCCTTGTCTACAGATTCGGTAAGTGTGTGCAATCAGCGCCCTTTCTTTGTTTATTCAGATGGCAAAGTTATAGTTGGTATGGTCAGCAGTACTCTTTCAGTGTTTAAAGACAGACCTTAGTCAAAATAATTTCTAAGTTACTTAGTTTACAGTACGATAATATCACTACAATATTGAAAGATCCGCTGTAAATGCTGCTCTGAGTGTAAACACATAAACACTGTAAGCAAACTATTGCCGACCATTGTGTTGAATTTTTGCCGCATTTTGTGACAGGATAGTCTACACAAACACGGCTTTCTGACCTACTAAGTGCATATGAGTTACAGAGAAATGCAGAGGCTTTTTTCTCTTATACGATGTGCGGTATCAAACATTTCACCGTCATTGAACACACTGTCTTTCTCCCCTGCGTGTGTGTTTGTTTTTCCTCGTTCAGAAGCGCGTGCCCAAATGGCAACTCCCATTTTTATTCAAACCCTACCCATTCCTCGACTTTAAAGTGAGCGACATTGGATAAGACAATGGATATTGGATAATTAGAAATGGTCAAGCATCCAGCTCGAAACATACAGCAATCTCATATAAATCAGTAAGTAAGTAAGTAAGTAATTTTACAAGAGAGAAAAGTTAAAGGCCTACAAGTCTCTGGAAGCCAACAAGTTTGTTTCGTGTCGGCATGTGCAAGAAATAATGTTCCATGATTACCAGACTCAAAACTATGTAGTGCTAAAAAAAAAAAAAAAAAAAAAAAAAAAAAAAAAAAAACGAGGTTCTGCCAAGCCAAAGACAAGACAATGGAACTGTACAAGGACTGGGTAATTATCAACAAGCAAAACAACTGAATTCTTGCTGTACAGGTGCATTTCGCTGTCGGGTATATAAACATAATTTTTAACTGTCATTCTAAGCATTCAGCGTCCGCAGTTTAATTCACCATATTTAACTGTTTTTGCTGAAATTATTGCTGCAATCAAAAACGAGTAATGTGTATGATTCAGCATAGCGTGAACTTGCCTAAAATAAAATGAGAACTGCAGAGTAGAGCAATTTTAATTAGGTCCTCACTTCATTCAGCTCTTATGAGGGCTGTTAGCCAAAGACGTCTGCGGCTGGCATTAAAAGTATGGTAAATGCTTTTAATTTAATTACGAAATGTGGTGTATGGTAAAATTGACAGCTTTCTATTTTTGGACTTTTAAATTTGGCATTCTAGTGCAGAACACGTTATGTTTGCTATTGCAACTGGTATGCGCAGTTGAACCTGTGATGTCATGTGACGTAGGTTGGTAATTCCCCTACAACTTTAAGCATGTTTGTATACTGAAAAATCTTAAAACAGCACAACTTAGATATTTTGTGGCAAGATTAAAACTTTACTTAAACTTCATAAGAGTTAAAATAATAATAATAAAAAAATTAATAATAATAATAAATCTAATATATATATATATATATATATATATATATATATATATATATATATATATATATATATATATATATATATATATATATATATATATATATATATATATATATATATATATATATATATATAAAAACATTAGATGGGGTTTTTTTTTCAGTCCAATATTTGATAAATAGATCGTTTTCAATCACTTGGTTCTGGTGACGTGCAAAATTCAGATGGAAGGCAGGGAGTGAAATAATTTTTATTTTTTTTATTTTAAAGAGTTAGAGAGAGTAAAGACCACATTTTTTATAAAAACAGAAAATAACCTCATATGTTGGGAAAATGCATCGATTTTTGCAAATCAATAAAAGGATAGACTGTATATTTGGCAAAGTTAAAGTGCAATGAAATAAACCATGGAACTAATGTTTTGCCACACCCACTCCACCTCCCTTCTGTAGCAACACTTAATGCCCATCACATAGCTTTTTTTTTATTCTGAGGTAGACTTAAACTGAAGAGGGGGATTTCTTTAAATATGCTACAGCATTCACCTGTGAATCAAAGAGCAACCATTCCCCTACAAGTACTGACCCAAAAGTTCTACTTAAAACAGCTGATGAGCCTACCTGTGAACAAGTATCCAAGGAGCTGATACAAGAGCCACTGGAAGCATTCCAGATGCGAATATGACGATCACTGGTGCCCCCTCCTGATGCAAGAATGTTAGGCTGCCAAGGACACCACGCCAAAGCCTTGAAAAGTTCCAAAAAAAGGACAATTAAAAATCTTAAAATTAAAGATTAGTGGTAAAAATTCAGGGTCACATCTTGCCAGATTAAGATTACCTTGACTGCCCCCTGGTGTTCACTGAGAGCATGTATAGCTTGATTCTCTGAGCCTGTTGTCATTGGCCAAATGTACACCATGTTATCATTACCACCACTAGCTAAATATCTCCCATCTGGAGACCAGGTAAGGCCACAGACTTCCTGGGTGTGTCCGCCGAAGGTAAAGATGTGGTGGTCTGCTACCCGAACATCATGTTGATGAATCAATCCAGACCTGGAGCCACTAGAGAGAACAAATCAGTTTAACATTTTAAAATAACCAGTATAGCCAGTGTGAGGCTGTTCTCTTACCTTGACAAGATGTGATCGTTCCAACTCAAGCAGCCCACCCTTGCTGAATGACCATCCATGCTACGGAGACGCTTTTGATACTGAACATCCCATAACTACAAAAAAAAAAAAAGGTAGTTCAGCATGTAAAACTGCACTAAGATATTCAGTCTCATTTACTATATATACACTTTAGGAAAAAAATAAAACATTTTAGAAGATTTGACCTGACATGTACACAAAAATCAGCGAAGTACAAGATTTCCTGCAATGTTTTAAAATTACAGCATCAGCCATATCTGATCTCTTTGGTCAGACGAAGATCACTCATTTCTTTAATTGTTGTGACACGTGTAGCAAAAGCTGCGATTGGCCAGCTTAGAAGTGGTGACAAGTGTGGGTGGGCCAAGAACAATGGAAGGCAAGCATTTAAAGATTCAAGAAACCAATGAGTACTTTTTTTAAATTAACAGATTTGTGCATGTTGAGCATCAGTTAAGACATTAGCATCAGCTTTCATTTTAGGGAAAAACTAGATAAATAGCCGCATTTCTACTGTCAGGCAAGTGCAAGCCAGAGTTTTTAATCGGGCTGGGCCAATCGCCCTGGAGGTTGAGCAGTAAGGCCGAAATCATGTCGCGTTTCCACCGTCACGCTAGTAACTCTCAATGCGTCACGCAAACTTCGCCCCCAGAACGTCCCCCGAATCAAACGTCACATAACTCGCCCACTTCAGCAGGAATCAGGCAGATAAAGCACACCATCACATCACGAAACCATTACAATGTAGGCAACCGAAACAAACAAATGACACATAACTGTACAGCATTATACTTCCATTACATTATATGTCTATATGCAAGGGCCTGTGTGTTTTATTCATTATATTCATTTACTCACCAATCCACTGTTGGCATCAAAGAGAGTGGTCTCGCCAGCGCATGGAGTGCAGCATCCATAATATAATACCACAGAAATTCTCTGTTAAAACCTCATTATACGATGTTATGAAATACATTTTCTACCATTTAGATAGACGCAGTCAAACATTTAGCCCAAATGCTCCGGTGAGATCTGAAAAATAAATTTTTCCTTATAGGGTATATGACACTCAATAGGAGATTTCCCCCCCCCCCTTTTTTTTTTAAATATGTTGTATATTATTCTGTGATCTTAAGGAAAGTGTTAAGTATTTCGCAACATACGAGCAAGTAATAAAATATAGCCTATATTTCGTTGTGCTCAGCAACTTTTCACTAATAAAGCTCATGTAAATTTCATTTTTAAAAATTACCACATCATTTAAAAACATACATTTGTTTGATGACAGAGTATTTTATATGTGCAGTTTTTCCCAATGCGTTTCCGTATCATCGTATCTAAATACTTCATAAAAATATTTTAAACCTCCTCCGGTGTTTGTTTAAAATATCTAAAATCTTTTTTTTTTTTCTAGAAAGGCCTTTGTAAAAGAAAGTTCAATATGGATTTAAAACGGTATGATTTATGTATTGTAGCCTATAGACCTAAATTGTATAGCAAGCTTTTGTTTGTTTTCTATTGGTTTATTTATTTATTGCGACTATATTATGTCTGATATTTGTTATTCTTTAAATTATATTTCAATATAGCTTAGGCTACTTTATCAAGACATGGCACTATTGTTTTGAGTCTACAAAAGTGGACATGTAATTTGTTAAGTTATGTCTTTCTGCTGTGTTCATATTGTGTATTATCTCCAAAATAAATTTTAAAAAAGCCGCTCGCAGCATCAACTGAGCTTTGAAGGGAGCGCTCTTTTGCTTGGTTTCACACACATTTAGGCATTTAAATGCACACAAACACACCTTTTAAACTTGACAAAAATTCTCAACCTTTACTGTCTGCTGTGTCTTTAATATGGTGTAAAGATTATCATGCGTTATTGAAACAAAGGAGGATGCAGCAAAGTCACTTATAAATTAAAAGTTTATTTTATGCAACAGCCTTACATTTAAAAGGGAAACATAAGGGCGATAAGCAAAAAGACCCCAGTCTATAAGGCTAGATGTTTTCTTTCCCTTATTTACATTTAGTAAAGCGACTTACAAATGAGGACAAGAAGGCAATTTACACAACTAAGAGCAACAATGAATAAGTGCTATAGGCAAGTTTTAGGTCTGTAAAGTCTAAGAAGGGAAGTATTAGTATTTTTTTTTTATTTATTTTTTTATTAATTTATGTGTTTGGCGCACGTACTCGTATGCGATCGGTAAACTAGCGTCCGCCTCTACTTTAACTCCTAGCTGGCCCTTTTTGACCCAAAATATTCTGCAGGCTAAAAAAGGCCGGCCGCTGGCCCCAAAAAAGCCCCGCTTAGGCCTGTATGTGTGTGTGAGACAGAGGAAAAGAGCGCTTCCTTCATAGCTCTGTTGATGCCGCGAGCGGCTTTTTTTCCCCTTCTATTTTTTACTGTTCTTATTTATTTTGGTATAATAGTAGATAATACACTATATTAATACAACAGCAAGATATTAAACTTTACAAATTTCGTGTCACTTTTATAGGCTCAAAACAATAGTATCATATTTAGATAAAATAGCCTAAGCTATTTTGAAATAATTTAAAGAATTACAAATATCAGATATAATAAAATTACATTAAATAAATAAACCAATATAAAACTAACAAAAGCTAGCTATAACAATTAGGTACTTTATCAAACAGTTTTAAAGCCATTAAACTTTCCTTTTTCAAAAGCCTCACTGGAAAACAAAAAACAAAAACATTTAAATATATTCTAAAAACAATAAACAACGGAGAATGTTTTAAATATTATTTATAAAGTATTTGAATACGATGATATTAATCAAATCATGCAAACAGAGCATTTTCTGGGTGAGTGAAAGCAGAAACTAGGCGACCTTTTTTCTGTCTGCAGCTGCGCAGCAATTTACAGACGCATCGGGGAAAACTGCAAGTTCAAAATGTGTTCCGTGTCCTCAAACAATTGGGTATGTTTTTATATGATGTGGTAAAATAAAAAAAGACATTTTAAATACATAAAGAGCTTTATTAGTGCATAGCTGCTGAGCGCAACGAAATACCTATATTTTATTACGTGCTGCTATGTGTTAAAACACTTAACACTTTCCTTTACTTAAGATATAAGCAACATCTTTAAACAAAGGAAATCACCTATTAAGTGTCATAAATCCTTTAGGAAAAAGTTCATGTTTCAGTTCTCTCTGGAGCACTGGGGGGGCGCCAGAGCATGCCAGGGGAGGCGCGGAAAAATATTATATAATAAAAATATAATTATTAATTTTAATTATTATATGTATTTTATTATTTTTTTTTTTTAATGTTAATTAAACAAAGCTAAAAAAAAAAAATACATCAAAAATAAGAAAACCTTTTTTTACCCAGAAGGCCATAGCTGTGAATTCGCTTCTGTTTGGCAAGCCCGCCAATACAGGTATATGCCTGCTAATACAACGGATCGGTTTCTGAGACCCCCCGATTCAAAGCCTTCAAGTTCAGGGCTTAAACCCAAAAGACGACGATATGATGATCAGTATTTGAGTTTAGGATTTACGTGGACAGGACCAGCTGATGAACCACGACCTTTATGTGTGGTTTATCAAGATATTTTAGCTAATGACAGCATGAGACCCGCTAAACTTCGGCGACACCTTGAAATCAAGCATGATGAGGTAGCAGTCAAAACTCCAGAATTGTGTATTTGTGTGTGTGTGCGTGCGTGCGTGTTCGGGAGGCCAATGGATAAGTTGTCAAAAGGGAGGCCCACTGTCTTAGACTTTGAAAAACCCTGCTCAGGAGCATTTGGGATGAATGTTGAACAGCGTCTGTCTAAATGAGGATGTTATAAAATACCTTTTATATCGAGGTATTAACGGAGAATTTTATATATGTGGTTTTATATAATGGATGTGTGCGCTCCCTGCGCTGGGTTCCTCCGTTAGTGACAAGACAACTGGATTTCGATCAGTCGGCGAGTAAATGAATATGATGAACGAGAACACGGGCATGTGCGTATAGACATACATTGTACTGCTGTATAGTAACGTGTCATTTGTTTGTTTTGGTTGTCCTAATTTTAATAGTTTCGTGATGATGTGGTGTGCTTTATCTACCCGATTCCCGGGTGGGCGGGTTGTGTGACAATCGATTCGGGGGATGTTCTGGGGGCGGGGTTTAAGTGACGCGCTGCAAGCTACTAACCCGATAGTGGAAACGCGACATGATTACGGCCTTACTGCTGAACCACCTGAGCGATTGGCCCGGCCTGGCCCGATAGTGGAAATACAGCTAATGGAAAAGCGACTGGCCTTGGCTCGCTCTC
Source organism: Danio rerio (assembly GCF_052040795.2). Lineage (NCBI taxonomy): Eukaryota > Metazoa > Chordata > Actinopteri > Cypriniformes > Danionidae > Danio > Danio rerio. The sequence goes on from NC_141022.1 coordinate 21,954,283, forward strand.
TTTAGGCGCTATAGTGGAGAACTACTGAGCTTTTGTCAGCTAATTTCATCTTCCCGCCTAAAAAATGATTTTAAACCTTTATTAAAACCGGTAAAGTAGCACGAATCTGCAGGAGTGATGCGTCAGTTTCTCATTATTATTCATAGCAAAGTTCTCTCATCCAATGAGAAGACCCTACTTCTTAATTATTCATGAGAGAACGTGCTTTGTGAAAACAAGGCAGACCTGCCAAGCTGTGAAACCCGATGACAGGGCGAGACTCCGCGTATGGCACACAGTATTTAGCAGTTCATGAAGGTATATGGGTTTGTTTCCATGATGCATGGGGTTTCTTGCATGTTTTTCCCCGTGATGCTGTCTGGGCCAATACAGCAAAGTTGTTTGTGTGCAGCAAGCATTTTTGTTACTGTGAGCTGTACGAGAATTGGAGAATGGCAGATTTTCTTTTATCAGTTGAGTTCATTACCATTCAATCACATCACCTACATACGTGCTGCTGTGTCCATCTATGTTTAAAATCCTCCTGATTACCAGCAGGGTTAACGGGTGAAATAGAGACCTGCTATACTGCTATTCGCTGTGTTTGCATTCAGACCCTAGGATTGGGAAGAGAAGTCCTCATTTATAGTTTATATAAACATGATTATCTTTATAATGATATAAATTAAGGCTGTGTGTATATGAAATTACAAATAACAAATGAAAAAGGGAATTAAATTACTTTATTGCTTGCACCTTTGTTTGGGTTAATGTTATGATTAAAGTATTTGCATACTCGCCAGTTCCCGCATCCGAGTAAACAACTTCGAGCTACTGTACAATAAGTTAGGATTACAGGTAATTCTGGCATAACCAAAACCATCAAGAAACAAACTCAACACAAAAGGAACAAACGCACAGAAACCCTACTGCCAGCTAGCATTTCAGAAGGTTTATTGCAGAGCCACACAAACCAAACGCAGAAGAATAAATGTACGTCTAAATGAAAGGCACGCACTGTGAGTAATGGCAATCATTTGATGCAAGAGTATAATTCAGCGTGTAGGTCTGGATAGCACCAAGCTGATGGTTGGCCGTTCCACACATTTAGTTTGGTTCCACACATTGCCTCTCGTTGTGCTATCACGGCTAGTGAGACAATTCAGCTTGTTGAATCGGTGTGAGGCCATTGGCCGAAGCGAGAAATCGGATTAGTTATTTAGCAATGAATAAGAGCACAAGTGTGATGCAGTGAAGTGATGCAGCAAGTAAACAATTTAAGCAAGTAACTCATTTGAGTGGATTGTAGCTTACAATTTATTTACTCATTACTCCCTTTACACCTACTGCTACCATAAAAATTGTTTAACACAAAAAATGTGCATGTGTCATGAAGTTGGTGGGGAAAGATGCACATACATTCATTCTGATGTGAGTGTGAAAGCTGGTGTATGCACAGTTTTTCTGCATATGCAGCATTTATACATGAGGAACCAGGGGCCTCATGTACGAAGACTTGCGTGGAAATTATACTAAAACATTGCGTACGCACAAAGCTGTAAATGTGCGTACGCAGAAAAAAATTCAGATGTATGAAACACTGCGTACACGCATAATCTTTTGTACATCTGAATGAACGTGAAACTGAGCGCAACATGCACAAGCACAAAACCCCTCTCTGCCTCCTCCCCCGTATGAATATGCAAATGACTCTACTTTGGCAAAACCCAACGAAAAAGCAAAGGCAAAAGCAAGCAAAAAGAGAAACTTTGAACAGAATGTGAATTGTAGGTGCTCCTTTCAGAGGCAGACCGGAGAAAAGTGTTGTTATTTGCAAGTTTGTTCTCCGGAATTAACAACAAAAGAAAAAAATAGAGTGGAAGAGTTTAGCTGATGCGGTTAAAGGGTCACGAAACACCAAAAACATTTTTTGAGCTGTTGACAGTCGTATGTGTCCCTCACTGCTAAAAACATTATTAGGACACCTATATTTCACTAAAAAGTGTAAATTGGTTGTTTTTGCGTTATTTCAAGCAAATTCGTACTTCCGGTTTAAAACGAAATTTTGAAGCTGCGTCACGGTCATGACATAATAGTGTTGTATTCCAGCGTGCAGACTGGACGTCTGTGCCAGAGTGTGTCTTATTACGTCTTACAGCCTGCTGCATTAATGCATGAGTAAGGCTTGGTTTAAACCAATCAGCGCGCTCTATTGTGCAGCTTGATTAATATTCATTACTGTCACAGTGTTTATACGACAGACACACCACGTTGTATTGGCAAAACAAGCGTTAAGTGTTGCTTTTATTGTTTGCTGCAGTTAAGTTTTCATTTTCTCTCCATGAGAGCTCATCTGGAGTCACATGTGGATTAACAGTGTACGCGACGCTCGACAACAATAACTTGCGTGTCTAAGGAGTAACATTGTTTTCCTGAGAGCTGTTGTCATTTGCAAACGCTGAGATCCGGATTCGCTTGTAGTACTCTCTTAATAAAGACGTGGCTCTAGTTGCTGGTGATTGTCCTGTCTCTACAGATTTGGTAAGTGAGCGACCAGTGCTCTTTGTTTATTCAGTTTGTTCGTATCGAACTAAGTTAACTATTGCACCGAGTGTAAACATGTTAGCACCACAACCAAACTTAAACCTCGTGTAGGGTTTTCACCGTATTTTGTGACCGGAACAACACAGCTTTCTGACACTACCTGCCGTGTGCATCTAAGTTTCCGGGAAATGCGGAGGTTTTTTTTTTCTCTCATTCGCCGTGCGGTATCAAACATTGCATGAAAAAAACACACTTAGAGCAGTTCCTCGAATCAAATATCTCGTATGTCGTGAGGGGCATGAATGAATTCCCTGAATGAAAGAGCCAAACTGCCGTTAAAGTGTGTGTATTTTGACTCTGAAACTCACGCGTGCCCAAATAGACACTCCCACAACCATCCCACTTTAGTTCCTCCGACACTCCCCCCTAAACAGAGCTGGACACGCCCACTTTTTTTACTTTTTCCAAAGTAGAGGTGTGAAAACACCCTGCTGAAACGAGGGGGTTTTATGGCCCTTTAAACCACTCCTAAGCGCTGCCTTTCGCGTTTCAAGTGAAGACAGAGCTTAGAGATGCATTCTGCGTGAATGTCTCCCGAATCTGCGCATGTGCTGAACATTTTGCAGTAAAAACTGGTCGCACACAACAATTTTAAGCACTCGCAGTAATGCTCCCAAATATGTTTTGACGTAACAGTTACAATTTCGGGCGCAAATGCGACCGAAATAGTCGCAATTTCGAGCCCTGTTATAGCATTGATCTGGCTGCATTGTAGGCAGTGCCAAACACCACTTTCTCATCACTTCTAGTGGCCTTTTCCAAAGAGGAACACATTTCTGCAAGTTTTGTGGCTTCTCTTTACTTGAGCAAAGAAACAAATGGCATTTATGGAGAACATCCAGGAGAGAGGGCATCAACTCATCTGTGTCAAGCCATATCTTTTTCACCTGTTTTATTTTTTTTGGTAATACGTCAACAGACCCTTGGTTGCATATGTTAACCCCTGGAGTAACTGTTTTGAATATTTATGCAGCAAAACTTGATACAAAATAAAAAAACAACTACAACAACTCTAACATGACATTACTCAGGCAAATGAATCCTTTCAGTTGAATGTTAAAGTCAATAAGCATCCCTACTAAGTATATTCAAAATTTCATTTTATGGCACCGTTAAACTGCAAATTTTACCAATTAAAACTTGCAATTCAGTCAAAAATCAAGCTGATCTTTACGGCATAATTTGAATACACAATAAGAACCAAAACCTACATAAAGTGTAATTTCTCAGGCTGAAAGTTTTATTAACATTTATAATTAGCACTAACACTTAATTGGGAACAAAGTGCTTACACACAAATAGGAATGTGCATGTTGTGATTTACCTCAACTTTACAGTCACTGGTTCCAATAGCCAAGAAATTGCCATCTTTGCTCCACGAGACAGAACAGATGTATTCATTATCATCCTCCATTTTCTTCAGTAACACAATGTCTCCTTCACCAGCATCCCACAAATACACTTGATTAGCCAGACCAACTGCCAACACGTTCTGCCTTCCCCAATCCATAAGGTTTAGGTCTGCACAAACCAACATCACATCAGTCTAATAACATACAAAAATAAAAATCATATAAATATACAAAATGTAGCATGCAAGACAAACTCACAGAAGTCATTTCTAATATCAGGGGCATCTAGAATCCGTTCAGGATAAGAGGAAATGTACCGGCTCTTCTTGACAGAGACTGGTGTGGGCACCTGACTGTACAGAACCTTCAAATTATTCTGATAACCTGTGGAAGATAGTTTAGTTAATTCCACAAACTAGTTTGTTGGAAAAAGAGAGGAAAAAAGGATTACCAAAGAAATTGTTACATGCAAGCATGGGACGAGTTTCATGATTTACAGTGGTTTAGAAAAGTCACGGTTTTAAAACCACTAAACTTGTGTTTTGCCGTTTTTAAGTATATGCAAACAAAACACCCAAATAAAAAATAAAATAAAAAAATAAAATAAAAAAATAAAATAAAAAATTAATAATAATAATAATAATAATAATAATAAATATATATATATATATATATATATATATATATATATATATATATATATATATATATATATATATATATATATATATATATATATATATATATATAAAAAATCCCTTACACCAACATCTTATAGACCATTAGTAGTTCAGTCATGTATATTATGATGAATCCCATGGCTTTGTCCACAGATTTTTAAAAACTTTGTTCCTTTTCTACCCAGAACACTGACTAGAAGATGGCAGTTCCTCGAGATCAACAGAAATAGAATTTCTGTGGCTATTTAATAATTTAGTCAAATGATTCAATTAATTTTTGTCAAAAAACAATTGCAGTTGTAAACAATGTTACAGCAAGCTGTAGATTACTAAAACATCGATACATCAACTTTGTGCAAATCCTGTATAATTTCCTCTTTTTAGATCAGTATACAGTTCAAACATGCTGACCTCAATATATAAAGATCTAAATTGTTGAATAGAAAATCATGCACTAAATCAATGTGCTATAATAAAAGCAACCAAGAAAAGTGCAGAAAAAAGCAGTCATTTGGTGCTTTTTTTGTAATAAAAACTATGACTGTAGTGTGATTAGAACAAAAAAAAAAGCATACCCTCTGGTGCGTAAAGCGGTTTTCCTCCCAAATGTAAAATCTTTGCTTCCTCAATGTCATATCCATTTAGTGACATAGACCAAGCCTTCTGATTTGGCTGCCAGAACAATAATTGCCAAAGTCAGAAAACATCGACTGCATAATACATGCATTTATAAATATCAACAATAAACTGAAATAATCTTGACCGCTACAGACGAAACTCACCGCAGTAGAGGGCTCACTTTCTTCCACCGGCTCATTCTCTTTAGAAATAAGAAAACTCGCAACATCCAACTGCTTGTTATTTCTTGTTGGGATGTACCGATCTCCTCCTGCCTTAGAGGGGGTGTTTTGGGTCTTGCCATTTTTCCCTGTTTGGGGACATGGGACGTTTAAAACCATTATAGAAATTTCATAAAAGGCAATATATACAAATTACATACAAGTTTTCACATAAATTACAAATATAAAATGTCATGAAAGCAAAATAAACTTCAAAGTATTGGAAAAATGGCTCCTTGCATTTTTTCCAACCATTGGAACTTTAAATGTATAGAAATACTTTTAAATAACTGTATATGCATGCTCTCGTATATGGCCAAATATGTACATGGATATATACAGTAGCCAACATTTGAAGTAGTTAAAAAAAAACCTTCAAAGTCATTCTTGACCATTAACCACCTATTCTTGTCTTGGGACCATTTAAAAAACCCTTTGATGCAGAGAGAGAATGTTGAGTTTATTGCCATTTCAGCTTTTCTGGCTACGTCATGGCAAGAAAAAAAAAAAAGATCAAGTTAACAACATTTAATAAATACCGAGTTTACAACATTTAATAATACACATACGTAAATAATGAAATAAAAGATAAAATCTAAAACAGCTAAAGGTTCACTTTGAATAAAAATTGTAGTTTTAGAAGGATTCATATTTAAAATCATTTCATTTAAAAGTTTCTCCAGATTAAAAAAAAAAAAAAAAAAGTCTTATAATATTAAAACTAGGGCATTCCACAAGAATGTTAAACACTTTCGTTTGTTGCAATATTGACGTTTTGGGGGATCTTTTCCTTTGAGTAAAGGTTTATGTGTGAGTCTTGTATAAGCAATCTCATCATGCCTTGGCCTTGAGTTAAAAAATAAACTGGATTTTCTTCCTATTTCTGGCTGAAATTCAAAGTTTATTATCTGAGCACTGATAACCTTTTGATGCACTTCAATTGTTTACTACTGTGCATGTAGCTACACACCCAATATATTTGAACACACACACACACACACACACACACACACACACACACTTCAAAAAGTCATTTTTTTGCATTATTTCGAAACACGTGTCAGATTTCTATATGGGAATCCTAATGTGAGCATAAACTAACGTTAGTCATATGAAAGCATTACCTGGTGTTTTACTGGGTGTTTTGGAAAGGCTCACGGATCTGTTAACGCTCTTGTTGGGCGAGATTGAGTTTGTGCTGCTTGAGTTTGAAGTGCTGGCTTTCCTCTGCCATCTCGCCATCGGGGCGTTGGTGATGGGCATATCTAGCCGGAGAACGTTGTGAATGTCGTTCTCAAACCCAAACTGAGACATTTCTGTTGCAGTTTTGGTAACTCTGCAGAAGAATGTGATGAAATATTAAATTGTTTATTTTATTAAGAATACGTACCATGTGTGTAAAGAAACGCGATAAAAGTTCAGTAAAGTTAATTTTATGATGTAGAACAAAAAATAAAGCAATAAACATTAAAGTCTACATAAGCTTTAGCCTAAAATAAAATTAAAAAAAACACATCATGCGTTCCAAAGCACATTCATGCAACTAAAGTTAACAGTTAACTAGGCTGCGGATTGCTGAAACTGAACTCAGTGCGTTTAATAAAACATAAGGTTCCTTTATATTCAATCTTACCACAATTCCAACAATGTTTTTCCGAAGTTCTGCAAAAATATCTCCGTATCTAGATCTCAGTATCAGACACTCTGATGTACAGGTTTTGTGAGGTTTTTCGTAGTTCCGCTTGTGAATTCAACAAACATCTGAGCAGCTGAAGGGAGAAATCGTATGAACACCAGTTTAAATGTGCAAAACGCGTGCCGTGATTGGTCAATTCAAAAAACAAAGGTTTTTGCTGTTACCAAGGCACCGAGGCACAATGCTGCGCGCTGATTGGTGAATCGCTTTATCTGGTACTTCCCGACAGTGTTACATATTAAGAGTCCTCATTTCTGGTTTCCGCTTAATCTGGTCAGTTACTTTTTTATTATAACATTTTAACAGTACAAATAATATACATGCTAGGGGTAAGTATAAATCAAAAATAATATGCAGAATGCACATATGTAATAATCAAATAAATACATTGTAGAATTCACAAATTTTTAAAGTGCGTAGGGCTTTCTTATTTAGAGCTTCTGATACTAATAATATATAAATATAATTCAGTCATCAATACCATAAAATTCTGTTTCTTATTAGTAAATTTACATTTATGGATGTAAATTTTTGTTAGTAAAATAAGAAAACAATTTTCCTCTTGTTTAGGGTACGTAGTAACGCCCAAAAAGTACATTTCCCGCAACAATAAATGAGGTTTAGAACACTGAAAATTGCACCTCACCCCATAAGTTCCCAGAGTATGCACAATGCCAAAATAAGTGTAAAGCAGTCTCCTCATATTCATTACAAAAAATACAATTTGCATCAATCCCACTTTAAAAATTTTTTTCAATAATGTTTTGCTGGATTAAAGGATATTTCTTTATTTTTTTCGAACATGATATCGATGTGGTAACAGCCACCCTTTTTTACAAGCAAATCAGTCGATATAGACATAAATTTTGTTTTACATTCGCACAGACTTTCCCCTTAAAAACATAATTACATAAAAGTATTATTTGCAAACTCTAAATAACGAAATCACATTAGCAGCCACTGACTATCAAAGTACAACATTGTTCACAGTCAAATAAACAATGTTAATGTTGTTTTCAACTCACACTTGCAGGTTATTTCAGACTGAATATTCAAAGTGCCGTGGTAAACAATATAGGGATTGTGTCTCAAGTTGTCACTGAAGAATGTGTGAATATAGAACCAACCTTACATCTATAATCAGTTGACGCTTTAATAAAGACATCCAATAAGAATATAAGGAACAGTAATGATTTCACTTTGGAAAAGGTATGAATAGTTCTATTATTACCCTTGGTATTTATTGTAAAAACAAGTTTTGCCAATATAAAATTTAGTAATATCAAAAGAATATGCATGCATCGAAGCATGATCCTGATTAAAACCTCTAAATAACACAGACACCTAAAGAAATTAAACTAATAGCAGTTAAAAACTTCTGTTGGGTAACTGAGACTTTTTAATAAAAGAGGAATTTTTGTAAGAAAAGAGTATAATCTGTTTAGTTACTGTTTTTAATTTCTTTAATTAATTTGTATTTTGGTACATATATAATAAAATAATTGACAGGATAATAATGATTCTGAAAACATACGTTTTTTCTTTAGAAACAATACATTTCAGAAATATGTCACTTACTGAGTGTGGCTACAATGAAATTGAATTTCATGTAAATGCTCCAGCTAAATATAGGATTACAGAACAATAGCATTTACAAAATACTGAAAACACGTTATTACAAAGTGTATATGATCATTTAAAGGTTTTAATACACTGGAATAGAGGAAAATGAGATTAAACAAACAAACAAATCTAAGAACAATTAAACAAATATAGTCCACAAATATTTGTGGAGGATTTTTCTTTATTAAAATGTATAAAAAGGAAAAAAATATATAAGTATTTGCATAATGCAAAAGGTCTGGTCAGAAATTAGATAATTCAGTGATTCATCAGATAGATAGATAGATAGATAGATAGATAGATAGATAGATAGATAGATAGATAGATAGATAGATAGATAGATAGATAGATAGATAGATAGATAGATAGACAGACAGACAGATAGACAGACAGATAGATAGATTATTGGACAAGATACATAGAAAACAATAAATATTACATTTAACGACATATTTAGTCAAATTATCACATATCATTAAAATAAAATCAAAATATGGTTTTAATAAACAGAAATATTTTGTTTTCAAATATGCTGAAGATAAACACAAAAATTAGGTTTAATTTAAATAAGGTTTTACATTTATTGAATAATATATCACTGTTTTTTAAACACCTTTGTCTCAATAAACAAATACATCACTGCAATGAAACTGAATATAAACTAAATTTCCAAAAAAATATTTGTGTTTACATATATATTCACACAAAATGGATAAAATGGATTAAATGCCGTTTACATTATGGAAACAGGTTAGAACTTTTATTTTAAAAATGCCCAAACACCGGTGTGGTGGTTTGCCACAGCTGGGCGTGGCCTGTCTTGATGTTTTGTTGCATCAGTTGCAGACAGTAGCAAAACAAACCCAATGTTTTATGTACTTCAGTGTGTCTGGATTCGTTTTTCTGATATACTCACAAAGGTAAATCCATACATGTTTATTACAACATCATATGCCAGTCTTTTAACACGTCAGCATCAAGATTTAGCCTCCGAACGGAGCACAGATACATCTTATTTTCTGTTGACATGGAAATATTTACAGTTTGCCGTGTTCAGTTAGTGTTGTCATAATGTCGTCTCTGTTCCTCGCAGGGTGTTGTTTGCACATCACATAAGCTGTCAGGTTTGTGAAGCCCTTCGTTGGGCCAGGAAGGAGGAAGTGGAGTGGGTTTGCTGTTGGCCAGGAAAAGAAAGTTAAATACTCCACAGTTCACAAGTGGATCAGGGGTGAGTCAGCACAGCCCACGTGTTCACGGCGCATGTGACTGTCGTTGAGCAAAACTTCCTTTAACCAGAACTGTCAACAGCTTTGTCGCTACTTAGCCTTAGTTTGGGTCTAAAATATTATTCATTATTTCCCTGCAGTCTTCGTTTATTCTGCTCGACATCCTAAGCTCCAGCCTCCAGGTGTTGGTGTGTGTGCTGTAAAGGGCGGGGGTCATCGCGAGCAGGACGGGATGTTTGCTCGGAAAAACAAGCGAGCAGCGGCACCGAAAGGCCAAGGAGCAGCTGCCGCGAAACAGGTAAGCGCTGACAGGTTTTGCATATGTGGCTTTGTAAGCTGTCCATGATAATGAATATAATATGTGCCTTAAAACAAAACCATTGTTGTTTTGGTTTTCCTGAAGGGATTTTGGTTATACTGGACATCTGTAAATTAGTTACTATCTAAATTTGGAAAAAGACAGTTTAGTTTATGGGACATTCTATCAGAAACGTACATTGTCTATAATAATGATAAAAATGATAATGATAATTATAAAAAAAAAAAACATAAATACAGTGAAAAAAAGTGTGTGTGTGTTTAATTTTATTCATGAATAAATATTTTTATAATATAAGTAATTATAGATCTATAAATATATATGGCATATTTAAATATATATATATATATATATATATATATATATATATATATATATATATATATATATATATATATATATATATAGTAGTAAATCCATGTAGTATTCCTTACTAATCCATTAAGATTTCCAACAATGTTGCACTCTATACTCCAATTCAGTAGGTGGTGGAAATGCACTTTAAATTAGGTTTGCCAACCGCCAGATTAACCGCAGAGGAAGAAGTGAACAAAAAGTATTTTATCCCAAAAATGTCTCAAATGGACTGATGGTTGATTTCCGTGAGTTGTTTTGTAAAGGAATATGGGCGAAGCAGTGGTGCAGTAGGTAGTGCTGTAGCCTCACAGCAAGAAGGTTGCTGGTTCGCTGGCTCGCTAGCTCAGTTGGCATTTCTGTGAGAAATTTGCATGTTCTCCCTGCATTTGCATGGGTTTCCTTCAGGTGTTCCGGTTTCCCCCACAGTCCAAAGACATGCTGCATGTGAATTGGGTAGGCTAAATTGTCCGTAGTGTATAAGGGTGACAGGCCGGCCGGAAGGTGTAAAAAAAGTCGTTATCATATGGACAAGTCTAATGGAGGACTTGTTCCAAAGAGCCAACCCCGCAACCATAAGGGACTAAGGCCGAAGAAGAAGTTCTGTAAAGGAATATGTCATTCATTTGATTCTCAGATTCTTTTTTAAAAACACTTTACAAATGTACAAACCCTGTCATTGTCCACCAATTAAACTACAGCTTTAATCATTTTGATATGCTAAAAACTGTTATTTCGAAGAAAAACTTTAGGAATAGTAAGTTTAAGTTATCATTCGCATCAATTAATTAAAAACATGAAATTATAAATAAATACTAAAAATTTACAATACAAATAAATTTGCAACTGTCCTCATGTTTTGGTCAGTCCTGTCACATTTGCATTAAATTTAACATAATGCTTGCAATACACCTTTATTTTATCGATCGATGGTTGTGTTTTGAGCATAACGTGCATTAAACCAATCAGAGTCTCATCTCCAATTCCCTTTAAGAGTCAGTTGCATCGTGCATTATTTACATGGAGGTCTTTATAAAGAGAAGAACTGAACACTTTGCTAGCGAGAAAACAGTTAAACAGACCATCTGCAGCGCGAGGATTAATAATGAGCCTCCTCCATTCAGCCTATTTACTTTCTCTTTCTCTTTACTTTTACTTTTATACTTTACTTCTTTACTTGCATGGATAAGGAAATAGTGTTGCACACACTCCACTGAAGACATACATTAGCCAAGATATTAAATTTAGTTTGTTGAGCTCAAGAAGGCACACATAGGTGTTGTGTCACACCATCACTAGACATTTAATTCTGAACAACTTTGAGGAATACGAACAGGCGATATCAGGCGTTTGTTATTGTTGCTAGGGAACAGACACACGCAACGTAGTACAGCGCATTTAGCCTGGTTTTTGGTGAGCGAGAGCGACACTCTTCAGATCTACATGCGTGATCATGTTCATCCAGTTTGCTTAAACTAAGCATTCTAAAGCGTATCTTACAAGCAAGGATTCTTACACAGCAACTGTCTTTACAAAAGTTTCAGATCGCAAGCAAAAGCAGTGGAGAGCTCTTTGGCAGCTGCTGCAGAGATCAATCTATTTCTATTTCTATCTCTATGTCTATTCTATCTAGTTATGTATCTCTCTATATATACAAATACACTTAAAAATTTTTTTTAATTATCTGCACCTAGGTTCGCGGCAACCTTTTCCTATGCTGTTTCTTTAACCTGCAAGTCTTTATTTTACAAAGTATATAGATCATACAGTACTGTCTTCTTCTCAAGCACTATGAGGAGTATCATTCATGTCTGGTGCACTCTGAAGACAATCGCCTGTGATATGTCACTTGGTTTTTGATTGTCAGGATGTTTTAGGCATAGTTATAATAATATTTATATAATATAGTTATAATGATATTTATACATGATCAAACTAGTGTTACTCTCTCCGCTTCAGTAATGTCCAGCGGCAGAGTAACAGCTCGTGCAAAGGATGAGACGGACAAAAGTAATCTTTTACTTATTTTCATGTTGTCAGTTTTACAGTGCAAACAGTTCTCGGGTTGGAATAACTTGAGTGAACATAAAACAAAGCCGAGTAAAACTTTTTTTCCTCTGCTTCAGTTGCACAGCACACAGCGAACTCACATCATCCAGCATGCGTGTCGAACTACACTACCCACTTCGCTGTGGACTACAGCTCCCTTAAATAGCTAGTCTTAAAGCTTCCACTCCCCTCTCCTACAACACTAGCGTGCAACTTAAGCAAAACTGATACTAAAATTGTTTTACATTTGGTTTTGTAGTTAGGGATTAAATAAATGTTTTCTGCAGTTTTTAATCGTTTAAGTTTATTTGATTGACTATATATAAATCAGTTGATATGATTAACGCATTTATTGGGTAAAATTGCTACTTTTTACTGTCATTCAATGTGTTTTGTTCATTATCAATGCATGAAATAAACAATAAGAAATAGAACTTATTATGACTCCAGAATAATCTTTTTTAAGAAAACTCTAAACATTTTCTGAAACATTATTTTAAATGGATGGGATGGCAAAATAAATTGACTTCAACTGTAGGCCTGTTAAAGTTTACAGGTGCAGCAATGTGCCTTGATGCACTTGAATGTTAGAAATGTGTTATCCCACGTGACTTGTCCAATAAATGAACAAGGAAGATTATTTTGAGTTTAAGTTATTTAATTATCTTGTTTATGAAGACTGCAGAGGGATGCACGAAAAAAAATGACTTTGAATAATGTATTAAGTATTTTGTGATATATATGTTAAAATGTGCTCCTAAAAGTGCGTGGCCCCTGCCCGCCCACAGGTTAATAGTAAGCTAATGTAATTTCACAATGCAAATCTTAAATTCATGCTAACCAACAAATGATCAAAGGAAATGTATTAATGTAATTCAATATGAATTGATGTTTACTTTAAACTGTAATTATATTGTTCTACTAAAATGATTAAAAAAATATTTTGTCAAATAAAATATTTTTGTAGAGTCATCCACCATCATTTTGTGGCTAAAAAGTATCGATTCAGGCACAGTTTTGGCACCGGTATCGTTTTAAAAGTATCGATTTAGCACCGGTATCGAAAAAAAAAAAACGTTATCCAACCTTAATGATAGGGCCCTATGACTCAAAGGAAGTGACATAATTTGAAGAAGAAAAAGTTGACAGTGTTTAAGGATGCGTTCTATCATTGTTTTGTATGATTTTTTGAGAACGACAAGCTTAAGTCAGGCCCTGTCACATTTTGTATATGTGAAAATGTACGTTTTTTTTGTAGAATGTCCCTCATTGAAAGACCATGTTGTGTTAGTTTTGTCTTTGTACGTTTGTTTGTTTTATGTCTTATCTTTTATAATATTTTTTTTTCTTTTTTACCATGGTTTCTATTCTCAAGTTTATAAAAGGAAAGACAAAATGGGTTTGAAAGACCCACCCCCACTGATAAAAGGTCCAGTATTGTCCCACACATGAGCTCATTTGTCTTATTTTGACTGCTGTGCCATCATAAATTGTGAAAATAACCCGTCAAAGAAGACTTCCAATGAATGCAAACGATTATTTTTCATGAGTCCAACATCCAGCTGTGCAAGAAAACCTACAATATGATGAAAGTGAAGTCATGTTTTACAAGTAGCCCAAATTTTATTCTAAATCTTGGAATTTATTCTTGAAAGGTATAAAACTTTTTGTTATCCATGAACTGTCAAAATGTACTTTTTTCACATAAACATTTTTTTTTTTTCATTTAAAACTTTTAACTTCTTTTTTTTCCCCTAAGGATATATAATGTAATAAATTTGTATTTAAAAAAATGCCCTTTTTTCATATATCTTTATTATATGTATTTAGTAAATGTTTTTGGTACCTCAAAAAGTGTGGTTAGGATCACCACCTGACAAAATAATCCAGCTAAAACAAGTGCTGTAATGTCAATAAAATACAGTATTTAAACCTCTCAATTAAATAAAACATAAGGCGAATAACTGCAAACAGGTCCACTTTTTGGGAAAAAGAACCAAACTTTTTAAATGTTTCAAAGTGCCTGTTTAAATATTCAGTCTGAAATCACATGTAAGTATGACTTCAAAACAATGTTAGCACTATTTGATTAACTGTGAAACAATGTTGTATTTTGAGAGTCCTTGGTTGAAAATAGGATTTTACTAGATGTGCAAACAGTCCTTTTCTGGAATTATATAATTAAGGAGAAAGTCAGAATGTGTGAATGTAAAGCCAACATTACCTCAACAAACAAAATCACTGTTTTTTCCACAGAAGGGATTATGGTTATACTGTAAATCTTTACATTAGTTGAAATTAAACTTAGAAAGTAGACTGTTTAGTATATTAAAAAAAAAATGATGGAAGACCCTGTAGTGTATGTGATTTTGTTTTTGTATGTTTGTTTGGTTATGTTCTGTAGTTTATAATTATTTGGTTTTTATTATTTATT
This sequence comes from Danio rerio, assembly GCF_052040795.2. Taxonomy (NCBI): domain Eukaryota; kingdom Metazoa; phylum Chordata; class Actinopteri; order Cypriniformes; family Danionidae; genus Danio; species Danio rerio. The sequence goes on from NC_141022.1 coordinate 21,969,438, forward strand.
GATTATTTTTATTATTTGTGCTCTGTTCTGTACATTTTGAGGAACGTGATTATTTGAATTTTACCTTATAACACTTGTGTTATACTGCAATAAACGTTGAATATCATCTTGAAGCGATGATACTTCACCTCACCATTATGTTTCTGCCATTGGTATTGGTACTGTTTAAAAATGTTGTTTACATTGGGCAAAACTTTTAGAGTTCCTGGAGGTACTCCAGGATACCTATGATTTGTGCAATTATATTTAGCAATAATGATTAGGTTTCCCCGTGATTGGTTCCAGCTGGAAGGGCATCAGCTGCATAAAACATATGATGGATAAGTTGGTGGATCATTTCGCTGTGGCGACCTCAAGAATAATAAATGGGCTCAGGCCAAAAAAAAAAAAAAAAAGAATAATAATTAAGATATTGATTGAAAAATTTACACAGTGCACATCGATATATCATGTAAATATAGACTTTTATTCTCTATGTGCAATGTAAAAATATGATGAAAGTTTTTCATGGAACTATCCATGTCAATAAAGAAGCTTTATTTTCAAGAGTTAAGAAAAACGATTGAGTCTGACTAAGCTTTTGCTTCTTTGTAGATGGGATTGTTGCTTGATTTCAAGCCAGATGATATGATGGATATGGATCAAGATCTGGATGATCCGTCTTTAGAAGCTGAATTTGCTGCCATTGTTGGGAAGAAACCAAATGTGCCTACCAGGGCGAAGAAGGCTGGCAAAGGTGGAAAATAGCATTATTTTTGTCTTTATTTTCTATTTCTGTTATGAATACAGACTGTATCTGTATAGCCTAACTTTAAAAGGTAGGATTTAAAATGCCTTCTAATGTATTCTATTATTGTGCAAATGTTGGGATTGTCCCAAGGTTTGTTTTACTTGGAGGAAGTTGTTCATTACATTGTCATTTATTTCAGTAGCAGTTGCTTTGTTGACAAAAAACCTCTCAGATGTACAGACATCATTAATAATGTTGTTATGGGAAGTAGTGTTGTCAGAAATATTGATATATCGATTAACATTGATATTGAAATATTTAAAATAATATCAATCATGCTTTTGATTACTATCGATACTCTCTTCGTCTTCTCTCCTCACCAGTAGGAAGTTAAATAATCATCAGGATATTTACTGATTTTATAATTCAGAAACATGCACATGTGATTACAATAGAACTGTTGAACAAATACAACATAGCGAAATCAGCACGCTCTTTTCCAGTTTTATCCAAACTATTGGAAGCATCTATATCTATTTCTATATCTAGCATACTTTTAGATAAAACAAAAATACACATATGCCACAGTTATATTGCTGTTATTGTTTATTCTTTGTTGTTTGTTTTATTTAGTATTTTGTAAATAGAAAAACCAAAAAAAGCTTTCCATTGATGATCTAATTGCATCTCTGTTTAATGTGTGTCGTAATTTCTGTTTATTTTGTGCTGTCACTTGTTACTTTATGTACACTGGAAGCTTCTATTGCCAAAACAAATTTCTTGTGTGTGTGTGTGTGTGTGTGTGTGTGTGTGTGTGTGTGTGTGTGTGTGTGTGTGTGTGTGTGTGTGTGTGTGTGTGTGTGTAAAGCACACATGGGGCTCTATTTTGACGGTCCATGCGCAAAACGCAGGGCGCAAATGCTTTCAGGGCGTGTCAGAATGCATTTTTGCTAATATAAGGAAGGGAAAATTTGCTTTGCGCCGTGGCGCATGGTCTAAAAGGGTTGAGTTTATTTTCTTAATGAGTTATAGGTGTGTTTTGAGAATAAACCAATTAGAGTCTCATCTCCCATTCCCTTTAAGAGCCAGCTGTGTCGCGCCAAGAGCGCATTCACTATTTACAGGACGCAAAGTAAGTCTAAGTGGAAAAAATGCGAATTTCACTAGCAAACAGTTAACAGTTTTTTTTAACAGAAAACAGTTAAACAGAGCATCTACTGCGTGAGAATGAGAGATAATGGATCACTTTCGCTCTTGGATAGGGAAACCTTTACGCACAGACATCAATTAGTTTATAAATAAATAATTTTGTTTGTTAAGTGCAAATATTCGTTTCAAAACTATTTCTAAATTCAGTTCTAATTTCCAGCAAACGAATAAATTAACAATAATAGCAAAGTGTGCTCAAAAACCTGAGTTATATCCTAAAACAGATGCTGTGCCCCTTATGGTCTAAAACCTGACAGGTGGGCAAATCCAAGCTTGTTTTTAATAAAACAAATATAAATATGGATATAATAAATAATACTGCTAATAATAATAACATTATTCAAAAGCAAATTGTTATGAATTAACTGAAAAAGCCTCCCGAGATGAAGAAGACATAAAAGCAGTGGTTTGTTCATATTTATGTAGGCTAGAAAATAATATGTTTTGCTATATTTTAATCCTTTATATTTATATCCTATATCTATTCTTATTATATCCTATATATATTCTTAATATTTAAATTTTTTTCATATGTATAGATGTGGTGAAGCAGTGGCGCAGTAGGTAGTGGTGTCGCCTCACAGCAAGAAGGTCGCTGGGTCTCTGGTTCGAACCTCGGCTCAGTAGGTGTTTCTGTGTGGAGTTTGCATGTTCTCCCTGCCTTCACGTGGGTTTCCACCGGGTGCTTCGGTTTCCCCCGTAGTCCAAAGACATGCAGTACAGGTGAATTGGGTAGGCTAAATTGTCCGTAGTGTGTGAATGTGTGTGTGTGGATGTTTCCCAGAGATGGCTGGAAGGGCATCCGCTGCGTAAAAAAACTTGCTGGATAAGTTGGTGGTTTATTTCGCTGTGGCGACCCCAGATTAATAAAGGGACCAAGCCGACAAGAAAATGAATTAATGAATATTGGGGCTCTAAAAAATCACTTTCTTAGAAATACATATTATTAATCAAAAATTAAGTTTAAATAATTTTACAGTAAGACATTTACAAAATGTCCTGAGGGAACATGATTTTTACCTAATATTCTAAAGAATTTTGGCAAAATCAAAAATGTTTGACCCATACAGTGTATTGACTATTACTTAAGCATGATTTGTCTGGTTTTGTGGTACATGGTCACATTTATTTAAAAAAAAAAAAAAAAACATTGTCATGTGATTTCAGTGATGCACAAAGTTACTCGAGGAAATGTTTGTTGCTACATATTGTAATTTAGAGAAGTAAATGAGGTTTGTGTTCAAAGTTTCATTTGCTGATTTTCTATGTGGATGCAACTAATTAATATTGAGCAGTTTACATCTTAAATAAGTTTCATAAAGTTTTGCAGCACCTACATCAGACATTACAGGCATTGATGCACTAGCTTGGATATGTTCTGCTTGTCTAAAATGTGTACAAAGAGTAGGCTACTCGTATAAACATCTTAATGTAACAGTTTAAAAGAATAATCTGTATGCACAATGAAGTATTGTATTATTAAATGTCTGCTACTTTAACTGTCTGTCTTGCATTACCAGCACAGAACTGGCGTTTATTTCACTTAATATCTTTAGGAAGAGGATATCATTGTTCAGCTGAAGTATCTAATTGCAGAGCTCATGCAACAAAACATCACTTTTTTCACATGCTTTCTTAACTGCTGTTTTCACATTGCTGTCATTTAAGTTGAGTGAAGTTGAGTAAATGTGATTATAGGTGTTTAGTTTTAATTCAGGGGAAAATTTTACATGCTGTAGCACGTCAACAAAGTTCCTTGATTATTATGCCAGAACAAGGGTATAGTTCCTAGCCATATCGTGCTAAAAAAGCAACTATTTTGTTGGGCTGTGCAATTAATCGAAAATCCGGTTTCGATTTCGATTTAGGCTTCTGTTGACTATGAAAAACCATTAATCGAGATAAACCATTATTGCATCATATACCGCCCCCTTTCCAGTTGTACTCATTTGTTGCTCTGCAAAGCTCAGTTCCACTTAAAAATGACTAAAAGCATGTCATGTAATGTAACTTTTGCAGCACAGGATGTGCATCCTTCAATATTGTACGTTCGAATCAATCATGTTTTAAAAAGCGCAAGCTGTTATGTTTGTGAGCACCACGCTTAGCCTCGAAGACGAGCAAACCACACACATCTCACGCGATTTTCTTAATGTGAGCGCTTTAATGGTCAACTGCATGCACATTTGTGTCGGAGCGCGGTGTTTAGTGATTATTCATATTAACCTCATTTGTGTAATAAACAAACAAGTTGAGAATTGAAATCCCTCACTTCTCTTGAATGAAGGACTTTAGTTACTAAAGTTTTTTTCTTACAGGGAAGATGCTTAATGCACAGTTTAAACAACAGATTTAATAACTCATTTCTAATAACTGATTTCTTTTATTTTTGCTATGATGACAGTACATTATATTTTACTAGATATTTTTCAAGATACTAGTATTTAGCTTAAAGTGACATTCAAAGGCTCAGTTAGTGTATTTAGGCAATTCATTGTACAACAGTATTTTCCTTTTACTTTAAATAAGGAAAATAATACCAATTATTATTTTTTTATTTTTATTTTTTTTTTAGGGAAATGCTCATGGTCTAATCCTGTTCAATGAATTATGCTTGCCTAAGCTAAAAATTCTTTCTCCAGACTCAGATTGGCTGAATGAGTACACGAAAGAAAGAAAAACCTCAACTGTTTAACTCCATTTAAAAAGGGGTGTTTTCTTTAAATGCAGCTGACAAAATATGTTGTTTCATATATATTTTTCAGTAATGCATGATCCTTTATAAATCATTCTAAATTGTTGAGTTGTTAATGATTCTTTTTAACCATTTCCAATTTTTAAAATGTATTTCTTTTTCTTTTCCTCCTAAATTTTAAATGATAGTGTGTAACAGCAACAACAATCTTATATTATGCTGTTTTCAAGCTGTTTTCAAAACATTGTAATCTTTTTTTTAATGAATCTTTTTTTATTAAATCTTTTATGTAATCTTTAAATTAAATCTTACTTGAATGTTTATGTTCAAGCTCCATTGCCAATGGAAGACATTGAAAAAATGGCGGAGGCGTGCATGAAAGACTTTGATGATGACGAAGACGAAAGTGTGGAGGATGATGAAGACCTTCTGGTAAATGAAACCTGTGATTATTGGCAGTGTCCCCAGTACTATCTCATTTTGTTAGTGTGATTTTTATATTGTTTGTTGTGCTTCTCACTAGGCTGAGCTGCAGGAAGTGGTTGGTGAGGAAGAAACAGACGACTCAGGTGCCACAACACCAACCTTCACTGTTAGTGCAGAAACTCCTGCAGATGCGACACCAGAAAGCCAGGTAGCATCTAATAATTTATTTGTAACAGTATAATCATATTATATTTGTTCAGTTTCAATGTAAAATCAATACATTCTTAATTATCTGTACTGAGTATTTTTATTCAAACGAATATTTGACTTTTACTTCACTACATTTGTAAACAAAATATTGGGCATTTTTACTTTATTATTTATTATCTCCTAAATAAAGTTCATTAAACAGGTATTTTAAAACGGAGACATTATCACATGCTCAAAAATTAGCTGAATTTTTTCATTCAGCTTGTTGAATCAGTTCTTAAATTGCATTGAGCAGTTAATTTATGACTTGGATTTCCATCTAATAAATTTGTTTAGCACCAATAATAATAATAATAAAAAAAAAACTATTTACACAATTAAATGCAATTGAGTTGGTCCAACATGATTTTATTAAATAAAATTTTAATTACATCTGTATTTTTATTTAACTTAAACTATGATAATGTCTGATAATATCATGTATGTCTATTATGCGTTGTACATTTCCAAGTCTTTTAGGCCCAATCCCAATTCTACCCCTTAGCCCTTCCCCTTCCCCTTAATTGGTGTCCCAATTCTCTTTAGCATGAAGGCTTAGGGCTAAAGGCTGATTTATACTTCTGGGTCAAACGCAAGCGTATGCTACGGCGCAACCTACGCGTCGACGAATAGCCCTACGCTGTGGCCATGGCCGTCGGCGTCGCTGACGTGCACCTACACAACGATGCGTAGCGCAAGCTTTGTGATTGGTCGGCTTGGTATCGCTGACGAGTCTGGGCGGGACCGATAGCCGCGCGAGCCCGATGGAGCGATTGTTTACAAGTGTGGAGTCCCGTGAAGGAGCTCCGGACAAGGTTATTATAGTTAATGAAAACTAACAAAAAAACGAAAACTAAAATGTAAAATAATTGGCATTAACTGAAATAAAAATAAAAAGAGAGTTTTTTCAAAAACTAGAACTACCTGAAACTGTATTGTGTACATACAAAACTAACTGAAACTAACTAGAATTATAGCAAAAACCTTCTTCGTTTTCGTATTTGTAAATGCATTTAATAAATAATCTTACTGTAAGCATTTTAAAAGTAAATATAATCCGCGCTTCAGGTGTTTGTGTTTGACCCTTTCGCACATCAGAGTCTCCTTCTGCCATTGGGCAGATTGAGCCGGTTCTCCTTGAGTCATCTTCTCTGTTGCTCCCGCGACAAAAACAAGTGGACATGACAGCAGCACGGTGACAGTATTAAATACAGAGACTTAAAACTATTACTTTAACACATTTGTGTTAAAATTTAAATAAATTTTATTTCTGTAGCGCGATCGCGAATGAATCTTTGTAACCGGATCTTCTAAGTGAACCGGTTGAACAAGTTCACTATATCGAACTGAATCATTTGAAACGATTCTCGTCTCCAGTAAGCAATTATTCACCCACTTCTTACATAATAACAAGCCTAATGATGAGGATCTAGAGAAAAACGTAAGTTTATTTCATAACAGACAATCGTAATGAAATTTAAATAAGTGAAGCATGATTCAGTTGAGTTTACAGTTTGTACAACTTTACTGTAAGGCATTTTTCAGATCATGATGATGTTTTTTAACTGACTGAAATGACTATTGCTGACTACGTAATGTTGAGTCGTAACATCTGCGTTAGAAATTTGAATTTCCCATCACCAGGCCCGGATTAATAATTCAGAGGCCGCTGGGCACAATGTCTTGTAGGCCCCCTATAGCCGCACCCCATAGTTTAATTAAAAATAATATTGATATAATATTTGTTAAATGAAATTAATCTATAATGTATTGCCCACATTTTTTAAATAGATGATATACAGTACATATAATACACACACTTATTAATTATTCCTACTTGTCTTTCTCATGATGGAGAGTATGTGCATTATGTGCCCATAATGCCCATTGATTAATCCAGCCCTGCCCATCACTACGTCTAACCTCACAAGCAGCCTTGCACACATATTTTATTTCTTGTGGGCTGTTGTATTTGAATTTGAGGATGGTTAGATATTTGTGGTAGATGATAGTGTTCATGTGTCCTCTGAATACATGTTTCAAAAAATGTATGACTGCGTTTTTAATTATACAATATTTATCCTGCTGATTTTGAATCTTGTACCTAACAAATATCCTCATTTAGAAAAAAAAAAACAAACTAATACTGAAACTAATAAAAACTAAACTAAAACTAAGACATTTTAAAATATAGAAACTAATAAAAACTAGGAAATCTGCCTCTAAAACTAATAAAAACTAACTGAATTTGAAAAAAAAAAAAGTCAAAACAAAATAGAAACTAAAACTAATGAAAAATGCAAAACTATTATAACCTTGGCTCCGGATGGAAAGTTTTGTTTTGTGTTTATCTCATAGTTAAAGTTGTTGCACGTTTACAGTTCCTGCCTCAAAATGAGCGAGTTTGAGCCACTTGTACATCCCGGAAGCATTCAAAAAGAACAAAACACAGCCGAAGAAACTCGACACAGAGACACATTAACACCTCACTGCCAACTAGCATTTTGGAAGTGTTAATGCAGACCAACAGAGACAGCGCGCAAATGTATAAATGCACAGCTACGCACATTGCATGCGCCGTGGGTTACGCCGGTCACTTGATGCAGAAGTATAAACCAGGCTTAAGGGGAAGGGGTGAATAGCAGAACCACACTCGAAACCAAGGGGTAAGAAAATTTCCCAGAATACTGTCAAATCAAGTAGGATTTACTTATTTCATGAACTACATAACATCTTGGTATTCACAGATATAATTCAGTCAAACTTTAGCGTACAACAGTACCTTGTGCAAAAATGATGAGGCGTCTTCATAAGGGCATGGGCAATTGTGAATTGAAGTGCCTTTGTTAATGCATGGTACTATAGCTTTGATGTCACAATAGCTGCTTTTTCACTATCTTGCTTAACCGTTCTAAGAACACTTTGGTACGGTTACTGTTGTTTCTCCACTGAGCTTGGAACAGTGCGGCACGATTACAAACCGTTCTCTGCCCGGAATTCTCGGCATGGTTAGACAACCGTGCTGAACTGTGCCAACAGATTCTGTATGTTGATGTCGCGGCTCTGTTGTCAAGCTACCACAGCTGGCTCAGCAGAAGCGCGCTCGTCTTCAGTCATCCACCAGTAAAGAACACTACATTTAATATAAAAATGATCCAGGTCTAAACGATACAGTTTGAAAGGGGTTTTAAAAAACTCTCTGGCAGAGAGGTGAATAACGCATCACATTCTTATGAAGATCTTTTATTTATTAAAGTTATTATTTCATTGACTTGAATACAATTAACCGTGTATGATATAATTACTAACGCTTCATCTATAATCTTAAAATGATAAAATAGCCTATTGTTTTATTCATGGCTAGAGTTTGATTAATTTCATTGAAATCCTAGGCAATGAGACCCTTAAATCGCCTGAATAAGTATGTGTTTATTGCATGCAGCGCTGTATTTGATAGCACAAAACTCTGAGAGAACTTTACCAGTGACTACATGCGCTGCTGAAGGACTTTTTTTTTCCTGCTGCGCATCGAGTAAAGCGAATAAAGACACACTTAACATCATGGATGTCCAAGTTCCATAACAACATCACTATATCCAAGGAATACACAAACTTGCAGACTCATTGAACAACTAGGAAATAACTGCACTTTTTAATTTAAAGCCCAGACGGCTTGTTAATTTAATACCAGAGAGACTACGAAGGACGGTTACGGCGTGTTGTAATGTTGGCCATCCACGTCTTCGGTAGAAAGACAACTCTTTCTTTAATTGTTTTTGGACTTTGCTTGAAAGCTTTACTGAGTGGCACTGTAGCTGTCCAAGGTACTTGTGTGATTTATATTATCATAGCCTATATAAGCGCTAATAAACTAGTCAAATGTATTAATTAATTAAATAAATACAAATTCTTAAATGTCAGTATTGCTATTTTAAAAAATATCACTAGGTTTTGACATGTTTTATTAAAATAAAATGAGATTTTTTTCATAATTTCAGCTATGGGCCATTATGTGATTCAGTTATACATAATTTTGACATTTATGGGGACATGTAACATGTTTCTGTGTTTTCATTTATTTTGTTCTTGATGATCTTTAATATATACTGGGCATCACTTCCATCATGTTTAAAACTGATATAATTTTAATCAGAGGATAATGAGATCGAATCACTCTGTCATAAAGACAGCTGTTTGCTTAGCTCAACTATTTGACAGCTGTTTGCTTTTTGACTCAACTATGATCAATGAAAGGAGTAATGTTTCTATTTATACGTTTTCTGAGTTTCTTCTTCATGGGTGTTTAAAGTTTGTGCATAAGAGCACCCTCTGGCCTTCAGCTGATCCAATGACTTTTCTCACAGCTCTGCCAATGAGAGTTGTTGAGCTCAAATGCATCAAATGAAACGCAGACAAGAAGCGTCCTGAAGGGGGCAGGGCATGTTAGATACTAGAGAGCATTTGATTGGTCAAGATTAGATGGGAAGCTGAAATATGATGTATAAGAAAATTTGTTGATCGATTTGTTGCTGCAACAGAAAGTGACAAACTGAAAGCTTTGGGTGTTTATGTCTATATATTCAAATAATATGAATATATTATTATATGAATATATTATTTTAATATATTTTCTAAACTTGAATTTTTGTCACTGTTTTGGAGCACACTAGCTTATAGATGTCCTTAAAACTAACAGATTGAAAATACATTTTTAAAATGTTTTATTTTAATTTCATGGGACCTTTAATCATGCTTGCAATTTAATTTAAATTAATCGGCCATCCCAAGCTTTTTATAAGAAATCACATGTCATGTATGATTTCTGTTTCTCTCATAGGAAACTAAGGTTTCATCAGTTCCCGGGAGCATCGAACACACCTTAGAGGAAAGAATAAGCTTGTATAGGATGGCTGTTACCAATGCCAAAGCTGCAGGGGAAACTTCTAAAGCCCGGCGATATGAGAGAGGCCTCAAAGTGAGCTCATACAGTGTCACATCTTAACAAACAAACACTGTATAGCACAAAATAATGTGGTTCATATTATAATCTATAACAACTAAAACTCTAATATTCTTGTTTAGACACTACAGACTATGCTGGCGACAGTACGGAAAGGAGGGAAGATTGACGAATCTGAGATTCCTCCTCCAGTGGCATGTGGGGGTCCCGTTGGATCCAGTCGGCCCCCAGCCCCTGCAGTGTCCCCTGATGAGCAGGAAGAGTGTGATAGTGCTGTCGAGATCAGTCCCGTCTCTGCGGAGGCCGCTCCTGTTGTCATGGATACAGAATCAAACATTAGAGATGAGTCCTCTGGTGTAACGTCTCCAGCATCACTGTCATCTCCAGAAGGGGAACACGCTAGCAGTGAAGCTGAAAAGCACTTAGGTTAGTCAAGTACTTTTGCTGCAACAGACATCACTTAAGTAATTACAAGTTTACCAGAAAATAAATAAACTGCCTATCTGCTAACTAAATAAATAGCGGGTATTTATTTAAGCTGAAAAATGCTTTGGGATTTTGAAAAATAGTTATTATTTTAATTCAGCACCTCTTCTAGTCTCCCTTTTACCAAATAATTGTGACTTTATCCATGTGAACTACTTTGTACTGATCAAATTGACTTTTTTCTACTGAAAGTCAATGGAATGTTCAACTTGTGGAGTTCGATTTGATTTGATTTATTCGCTTGGAACAGAATATCATACATTTAAAAACAATTCTTCAAACAAAATACAGCTCATCATAAACAGCATACATATTTAGTTATCTGTATACACCACTTAACAATAACAATTGAGTTGAGGCAGTTCAAAATGGAGCAGAATGAAGCACAAACTCATTAACTTTTTAATGTAACAGGGCATGCACTACTGTTCAAATGTTTGGGAGCTCTTTGAAAAAAGTTTATATGCATTGAATTTACCAAAAATGGGATAAAAAGACTGTATTAAAAGAAAATAACACTTTTATTCAGCCAGTATGCAATAAACTGATTAAAATTACCTGAAAAGACAATGCTACAAAATCATGGTTAATAATAAATGCTGTCTTTTTTTAACTTCCGGTTCTTCAAATAAGCCTAAAAAAGTATTGCAGTTTACACAAAAATATAATGTTGCTATTTTCAACAATGATAATATAATAAGATAAGATCATAATAAGAATTGTTTCTTGAAGATAAAGTCATCAAATTAGAATTATTGCTGAATGTATCACCAGCAACTGAAATATAGAGCAATTATACTAAAAATGTGGTAAATTATATCATAAAACTTAGTTCAGTCAAGTGTTTTTGCTTTAACAGAATACAATTAAGCAATTAAAAGTTTAACGAATGACTAACTGAATAAACTGTGTATCTGCGGTCTGAAAGAATAGGTGATATATTTTTTAAAGCTAAAAAATGCTTTGGTATTTTGAAAAATAATTACATTTTAATTCAGCACCTCTTCTAGTCTCCTTTTACCTTTTTGTGATCAAACTTGTGATCAAAATTGCTGAAAATCAATTGCTTTGTGATCAAATTTGCTGAAAATCAATGCAATGTTTAGTGTTTTTTTTAATTGTTTTGAAAGAAATAACACTTTTATTTAGCCAGTATGCATTAAATTGATTAAAATTACCTGAAAAGTCAATGCTACAAATTAATTATGTTTAATAATAAATGCTGTCTTTTTTAAATTCTGGTTCTTCAAATAATCCTGAAAAAAGTATTGCAGTTTATACAAAAATATTTGTTATTTTCAACCATGATAATAAAAATAAATGTTTCTTGAAAATCAAATTATCATATTAGAATTATTGCTGAAGGATCACGTAAAACTGAAAAATAGAGCAATGATGCTAAAAATTGAGCAAGTTATATCTTAAGACTTAGGTTAGTCAACTGTTTTAGCTGCAACAGACAACAGTTAAGCAATGAAAAGTTAAATGGATGACTAACTGAATAAACTGTATCTGCTTTCTAAATAAATAGGAGATTTTCTTTTGTTTTGTTTTTTATCTGAAAAATGCTTTGGTATTTTGAAAAATAATTAAATATTTTAATTCAGCACCCTTTTTTAGCTTCCTTTTACCAAAATATTGTGACTTTGTGATCAAATAAGCTGAATACGAATGCAAAGTTTAGAGTGTAGAGTTAGATTTGATTTGATTTATTCGTTATGGACAGAATGTCATACACTCAAAACAATTCTTCAGAAAAATACATCTCATTATAATCAACAAAAACATTCACTTATTCATGTACACTTAAACTAACAATTTCATTTAGCCAGTTCGAAATGGATAGGAATGAAGCACAAGCTTATTTACTAAGTTTATTTTAAACCACTTTGAAAGAAATGAACCCTTTTATTTAACCAGTATGCGTTAAATTAAATAAAATTAATTGAAAATAAAGTGCTACAAAATGATTTATGTTTAATAATAAATGCTGTCTTTTATAACTTCTGGTTCTTCTGATAATCTTAAAAGGTATTGCAGATTATACAAAAAATATTATGTTGCTATTTTCAATCATGATAATAATAAATGTTTCTTGAAGATCAAACGATATTAGAAATATTGCTGAAGGATCACATAAAACTGAGAACTAAAGCAATGATGCTGCAAATTTAGCAAGTTTTGTCTTAAAATATTTAGAAAAAAACTAGTTTCTTTATATAGTGAGAATATTTAAAAGATTTTTTTTTTCAAATAGCTTGGACTTGGACTGTTCATAGAACTGCTAAGCTTATATAATATAATTAACCTTATGCATGGCCAACCTAAAATAACCCAAAATAAAAGTGATTTTTACAGTTTTTTATGTGATTCCATGTGCTTATGTTGTCATATCAATGTTTAACGTTTAATTAATATTTTAATATAGGCTTGTTGTCTATTTTTAATTAATGTTCGAATGCAGTTTTATTGATTTAATAATGTTTATATTTGTTCAGTTAATAAATGGTTCCTTCTTGCCCAACAGCCCTAAAATGTGCTTGTATTGATAATATCGTTTGATTCAACAGTTGTTACTTTTATTAATGGTAGAAGCCAGTGTTCAAATATATAAAAATCTATATATTTTTTGTAGCCCTTAAGACTGCAGACGTAAAAAGCAAACAATGTTAATAATGCTGGCCTTTTCCTTTAAGTTTCAAACTTGGCAATTAACGAAAAGTATGTCATTCTACCGAGCAGTTCTTGTAAAAAGACACATTGTGGTTTCTTCTGCTCCTGAAGTAGATTTTCCAGTTGGACAGCCAACAAAAGACACTCTGCTGGAGCAACAGAAGGAGTACAGGATGGCAGCTCTCAAGGCCAAACAAGCAGGAGACATCGACCAAGCCAAGATGCATATAAAGGCCAGTAAGGTAAAGATTTATAGTATTTATAGCTATGTTTTTGTGGCTTAGTCTTTCAGGGCTTCAAAATTAGCACTTATTTAATTGTACATAGTTGGGATTCCCATTATCTGATTGTGTATATCTGATTTATTTGACTGTGTATCAAAAACAGTTAAAAATTATCAACAACAACATCCATTCTTGTATTAGGACACTTCAAATGTTGACTACTGTAGACGATATACAGAGATTTGTGAATGCAATTTGAGTTTCACATTTTGCATGTCAGTCAATAGACATGTCTTCATACATGTAATACACATATTGTTAATGTGGGTTTTTCTATTTGCCTTCTGCTCTAATATGGAAATTTTGACTTAAACTTTCCAAACAGTTCTACATCTCAATGGCAGTACTGTTTCCAGCTACAGTTTTACATTTAAATTTAGTCGTCAGCTAGGTTTTCATGCACATTTGGATATTCCTTTTACCCAGTATCCTGTAAACCCTGATTTTTAAATATGTCTCTCCTATAACAAAAATGTGCTGAGTTATTTGAGCTATTTCAGACTTGTAGGAAGTAGACAAAGAGTAGCACTATGCTGTTTTCTTGTTTGTCTCAGGGATTCGATGCAGCAATTGAAGCTTTGGAGAAAGGCCAGCCGGTGAATGTGAGCTCTCTCCCGCCCCCTCTGGCTCAAGGTTAGACCTGAATCATGTGTCCACAGAACACATTTCACTCTCTTTAACTGCACTTTCTGTCAATATCAACTAACCTATCATAATAAAAGCAAAAGTACATAGACTTGATATCAATAATATTTGTTGACACAATATGCATCACCCATCATGTTTACATAAAAATTAATGTCGGCAACATTTTATCTGATTGTGCAGCCTTTTAATCTTTGTTGGTGTCAGCGAGCTTAGGTTGCTGTTTCAAAAACAATGTTTACTGACTGAAAATAGCAGATGGTTTGATTTTGAAGCTGCAGTCCACCTCTATAAAAGTGACAGTGCATTCACAGAAAGGGCTTTATTTTAACGATCTAGGTGCTAAGTCTAAAGCGCAAAAGCATTAAGGACTTGTCAGAATCCACTTTTGCTATTTTAAGGAAAGAAAAATACACTCAGCACTGCGGCTCATGGTCTAACAGGGTTGAGCTTATTCTCTTAATAAGTTCTGGGTGTGTTTTGAGATTCCCTTTAAGAGTCAATTGTATCCGCCATAGCGCATTTGCTATTTACATGGTGGACTTTATAAGCTTGAAAAACTGAACACTTCTAGTGAGAAAACAGTTAAACAGACCATCTGCTGCGCAAGGATAATTAATGAGCCTTCTCCAATTGGCCTTTACTTCCACTTTCTCTTTCTCTTTCTCTCTTTCGTCGATAAGGAAACGTGTTTTACGAACATACATCCATTAGCCTACATAATTAATTTTGTTTGTTAAGCGTAAAGATTTGTTTTAAAGCTATTTCTAAATTCAGTTCTAATTTCCAGCAAACTAATAAATGAACAGTAATAATAATATGAAGTCTGGTAAAAAAAACAGAGTTCTATTCAAACACATGTCCTATGCCCCATATGGTTTAAAACCTGACATGTGGACAAATCTAAGCTTGTTTTTAATAAAACAAATATAAATATGCATAATACTAAAGCAAATTGTCATGAATAAACTGAAACAAGCAAACACGTCTTGTGCCTTATTGCGCCAAGTGTATCATAGGGCCCTTAATGTTAAAGGAATAGTTCACCCAAAATGGAAAACTCTGTCATCATTTTTTCCACTCTTTTCCTCCCTTTGTATCAAACCGATTTGATTTACTTTTGATAGTATATGTCTTTAGGTAATCAAGTAAATGTAATGCTGCGATGAACATCACTGCAAATTCAGTTTAAATATTCCTAAAAAATCTGTTTATTCATTGAAAGGATAAAGAATTATTTGTGGCATTCTGAAGTGCCTGCAATATCAATATTGTTTGTGTACATTATCATCATATCATCATAGTTTAATCAAGTGTTTTTTTTTCAGAGTTCTGGTCATTTTCTTAAGTAACTGACCATTGGCAAGTGGGGCAAAATGTTTTAGCCCCTGGTTACATATTTGTTAGCCTTGTATGAGGTGTGTAGATTTTTAAATACACACTTCGACTTTGTCTACACCTCCACAGTGACTCAAGCTCCACCTCAGACAGCTGTTAAAGTCTCGCCTTCACCTTCAGGTTAGTACACCAGTTCTAACGTGAAGTATTTTCAGAACTCCTCTCTATGTAAATAGTCTAACCTGAATGACTGTATTTCCTGTCTCCTCCTATTCACCATATGTTGTTTTTGCTATAACAGGTGAGACCGCCTCTGGTCCAGCTCAGCCTAACACAGTTCTTGAGGCCCTGGAACAGAGGATGGCTAAATACAAAGAGGCCTTCACACAAGCCAAAGCCAGCGGCGATGAGCGCAAAGCCCGGATGCATGACCGCATTGCTAAAGTTAGTACACCTGTCGAACTGACACATAAACCTCAAACACTGCCACAACCGAATGTCCTCCAACTTTCATTATCTCTTTCAGTGTTTCCTTTTTAGATACTATCTGCTTGATAGATGCTTTCATGTTAATGTATCACAACTCATTTTGCGCACAGTGATTTGTTTGCATAGACTAGTTGAATTCAGAGTTGTTGTTTTCTTTTTGTGGCCCACAGCAATACCATGCTGCCATACGTGCTCATAAAGCAGGACGACCTGTTAATTATGACGAACTTCCTGCCCCTCCAGGTTATTTCTTTTGTTTTAATAATATTAAAAAAGAATCCTAATCTGCAAATATTTCTGTGGTCAGTTACTGCATTCTAATAAACCTAAGGAAATCTACTGAATGCTTGTGTTGTGTATAGGCTTTCCTCCAATCCCTGGCCAGAAGGCCACTTCTCCAGAACAGGGATTGGCTGCTGTGCTGGAAACAGCCAATAAGCTGACATCCAATGAAGCTAGAGATGGTCAAGACGAAGATGAGGAGGAAGAAGAGAAGGTATTTTTATTGTACATTTCTTCTTTTTTTTATGTTGAAAATAATAAAAGAGAGAAATAAAGTGTTTAAGAAGATGCAGACTAGAAACAAGTCAAATCCTCTGCTAGTGTTGTAAGATAATTATATTTCGCAAGATTTCTTGAAATAAGTAAATGCACCTAGGCTTTAGTAAAGAAAACAATGTCTTGGAGCATCACGGTGGTGCAGTGTGTAGCACTATCGCCTCCTAGCAAGAAGGTCGATGATTCGAGCCTCAGCTGAATCAGTTGGCATTTTTGTGTGGAGTTTGCATGTTCTCCCCGTGTTCATGTGGGTTTCCTCCGGGTGCTCCAGTTTCCACCACAAGTCCAAAGACATGCGCTATAGGTGAACTGGATAAGCTAAATTGTCAGTAGTGTATGTGTGAATGAGTGTGTATGGATGTTACCCAGTGATGGGTTGGAGGTGGAAGGGCATCCGCTGAGTAAAACATATGCTGGATAAGTTGGCGGTTCATTCTGCTGTGGCGACCCCAGATTAATAAAGAGACTAAGCCAAAAAGAAAATAAATGAATGAATTAACAATGTTTTAAATTAAGTATTATAACACTAATTCCAAGCAGTGTGTTGTCTATTCATCTTAAAACTAGCTTCTTAATTGCTCTTGCTCTTCTTTTTTGTGTGTAAAAGGTCTCAACTAGAGTTCTTAACCAGGAGAAGTTCTCTTATTTTAAGAATTGTCGTTATATATTCTGTCTTAAAATGAAACAAAGCATTTAAATTAATCGCAAGATTATTGTATTAATTCAGCATCATGCAAACTTGCAAATCGCCCTCAATTCTGTTTTTCAAATTAAGATTTGAAAGTAGTTACGATGCAAAATGATTACTTGCTTCTCAAAATACTGAAGGTTACAGCAACAAGACATAACAGAATGTTTTTGTCACTAAAGAACAAGTGTAATCAAGCTTTTTTTATAAGCTTAAAACTTGTTAATACAGCAAAAAAAAAAAAAAAAAGTAGAGTTACAATCTTGTTTCTAGCCAAAATTCTTATTGACCTTGTTTTAAGAATTCCATACTATGCATAGATTGTGTATGATTTTTATGATTGTTTTAAGATTATGCATATTTTTGTACCTAGTGGGTAAATCTTAAAATTAGGTATCTTACCTGCAAATTAACATTAGTTACAACAAAAGACAACATTTAAGACCAAACTTGTATATAACTAGAACTTGTTATAAGTTTTCCATTAAACATCACACACAATCACAGTGCTCAATCACACTTATACTTGTTCTTTCGTGACAAAATACATACTGTAATCTTAAACATACTTGTTAAGGTAAGCTACAGTATGCCTATTTTAAGAAGCAAAAAGTACTTATTTGTGTTTTTTATTTAGTCTTAATTTGAAAAAAAAAAATTGCATACATGACAATATGCATGCATGTATGTATGTGTGTGTATATTAATTTATTTCATTCCATAATCTTTTTTTTTTAAACAAATAAATGCTTTGACCCATTTTAAGACAACATATAAATGTAACTTAACAGTAGTTCTCCTGTTTACTAAAACTAGAGTTTAGTAACTCTAGTTTAAGACCTTTTTACACAAAATAAGAAAAGCAAACTTTTAATATATATATATATATATATATATATATATATATATATATATATATATATATATATATATATATATATATATATATATATAT
Source organism: Danio rerio (assembly GCF_052040795.2). NCBI lineage: Eukaryota > Metazoa > Chordata > Actinopteri > Cypriniformes > Danionidae > Danio > Danio rerio. The sequence continues at coordinate 21,987,823 of NC_141022.1, forward strand.
ATATATATATATATATATTTATTTATTTATTTTTTTGTTAAATCCTATGTGTGTTTTTTATTCCAGGAAATCTTACCCAGTATAGCTATCAGATCGTTTTTAATGTTATTAGCTTGTATCATCTAAAATCATTCATTTCATTCTCATATTTAACCATTTTTTGCTGTGTGGATTGTAATTTAGAAAACTTTGCAGATAACATACCTAACTTTAAACTTTATATACTGAAATAAAAAAAAGATAAATAATCTTATAACAAACATAATATTCTTAGACAATCTTATATTGCATAGTATTTTATTTTTAAAACAAGATTAATTGTTTTTTGGATAGAAATAAGATTGTAACCCTTGACTAGATAAGGAGATTTAGCAGTGCAGAATTGGTCTTTATTTAAAAAAAATAAAAAATAAAAACTAAATTACCAATAAAAAAAAAAAAATGTGTTTGCTTTTTAAGGCTTTAAACCTAAGTGGCCAAAAGAAGCCCACTCTTGTAGTGCAGCCAACAGTACAGGAGCCAAAACAAAGGACCCCTTCACCAGACAGAACGTCTAAAAGAGGAAGTCTGCCTGACGCTGGTACATGTTATTGCTATGCTTTTGTATTTCATAACTGTTTTATGATTACAAAAAAATGCATACTTATACGCTTGTTTTCTCCTCAGCTCAGCAGCAGCTAGAATTTCTGGAGGGCCGCAAAAAGCAGTACATGAAAGCAGCGCTGCAGGCAAAGCAGAAGAAAGACCTAGAGCAGGCCAAGACTTTTCTGCGCACAGCCAAGGGTTTGGAACCCATGATCGAAGCTGCCCGCAGTGGGAAGACTGTAGACGTGAGCAAGGTAACCACAATGCCTGTTTTTAGTAAATGCTTCAACTACTTCAATGATTTGAGGAGTAATTGACTCACTCTTTATGCTTTAGGTACCTTCACCACCTGGAGATGAAGACGAGGACTTCATTCTGGTCCACCACAGTGATGTTCAGCTCTCTGAGAAGGCTGAGGAGGTCTACACTCAACTCAACAAACTGCTCAATGAGCAGCACGAGGTAACAGGAAGGTGGCGAAGTAATAAAGTAACGAGAAAAAAAATTGTGAGCTGCCTTAAAGGTATATGATACATCCAAAAATTTAAGGATCCCAGTGTTCCAATCCTTTGTGAGTTTCTTCTTTTTGTGTTGAACACAACACAATATATTTTGATGTGCAATTGACACTTATGTCAAGGGCTACTGGTTTCCGACATTTTTCAAAATATTATCTGTTGTGATATACAGGAAAAAAAAAAACTCAAACCACTTTATAGCATGTGAAGTGTGAGTATATGATGACAGAATTGTCAGTTGTGGGTGAACTATCCCTTTAAAGTGTACTGCATATATAGGTAGCTAACATTGAAATGGATTAAAATGAGACCACAGAAATAGATGAACCAGAACAATGTAACAGATATGTCACAAATAACATAATTTCGATTGCGGTAGTTTGATTTTTAACTTAAAAAATGTATGAATAGCCAGTATATCACAGATTGACGACATTAACTTTTACCACTATTACATTGCCAATGTGACTATAAGCTTACAAAGATTTTTTTACGTTTACCAGCCATTCTGTATAATGTAAAGTCATCCTGAATTTAAGACTTCAACCTGAGATGCTGTAATAAAAAAATGTGAAACAAAGTGTACCATATACACAGCTTTGTTTCTTCCGAGCTTATCTGAGTTCTGTGGCATACAGTAGTAGTGCTTCATTGATTTATTTAACTATAACTGTTTATTAACAACTGTTTTTTAAGGTAAGGGTTTGATACTGATTAGAACTGATGAGATCTTAAAATATTCTGAGATGGTCTTTAAAAAGTATAGAAATTACCTTTAGGATATCTGCATATACCCTGATACATACAGGCCTCATTTAAGTTTTATACATGCTGCTTATAATACATTTGCAGTGACTTAAAAATATAAAGTGCAAATGTTTGTAAATAGCTTTTATTTTCATTTTGCAAATGTAGTGAAAACATTACATTTTCAGTTCTAAATTAAATTAAGTTTTATAAATTAAAGGATGCAAAAAAACAGGAATATTAATATTTTTATTTCAACTCAAATACTTAAATAATAAACTAAAGACATTTTTACACTTTAGTTCAATTTACTGAATTATTATTTAGTTACATAAACATTGTTTTTGTCAGCCATGGAAGAATAAAGCATTCTTAATTTGCTTTGGTTTTGGTTGACGAAATTAAAGAAACTGCATTTTGTTTTACTTCACATCACAAGTTTTCAATTGGGTTGAGGTTAGGGGATTAAGCTGCAACTCTATTACCTCAATCTATTGCAAGATTGCTCGATTATAATTAATTCCTATTATTAAGAATATATATTATTGTCAGCCACTTTAAATATTATTAATAGTTTGAGCATTAACAATGTACTGTGCTTACAGGTAAAAAATAAAAATAAATAAATAAAATAAAAAGTATAAAGAAAACTGCTGTACTTAAATGTAAAGTATTAACAAATTGTAACCTATTCATCAAAACCTGAAAATGTTGCTTGGACGTCATAAATATAGGCTATTCGTCATCATATTCAAATATAAACCATTTTTGATACATTTTGAAAATGTTGCATCGTGACATATGTATATCTTTGAAATCTAATCATTAACTTGGATTTTTAAATAAATTATTTGGAATTACATATTTAAATTAGAAATTAGATCTGCCAATAGAGTGATTACATGCATAATTACATTGCTTGAAAAATTTATAAGTGATTTATCCATTCATACGTGTGGAATTAACGGTTTTTGAGATTTGAGTGGACTGTGGAGTTTGTGTTAACTGCACACAGACACTAACTTTAATTAGGCTATGTTCTAGCTCCAAGCTTCAAGGAAGGCAAAGTTGCTTGAGTCTATGTTCTGTATCCCGTGAAATTTGAATCACATCCTGATTAATTGGCCTAAATATAAGGTAACAAATTAATCGAAAGCCACGCTGATTTACAAAACAAATAACTTTATATATTGAAAAAGTTTGCAGTTACTAAAATGCCAACACAACGGCACTGTTCTGCAAAAGTGCTTCTCTAATGTGTATCTGCTCCGCAAGTGATGCACGTCTCTTTCTCTGGCTCTGCGCCAAAGCGGGTTGATTTTTAGCATGTGATGATGTGATGAACTATAGTAAACATTCTAAGCACACTGATCGTATGCTTCAGGGAACAACCAGTGCTGATCACATTAGGGTAATCGTTTGCGTCAAAAGGGTTAAAAGTGTATTATTTTTTGTTTCTTTTATTATTCAGTATTCCTCTGCATACCACTAGAAGAAAGCCTGCATACCACAGTTTGAGAACCACTGCAATAAAAATAGATTTATAGTCAGAATTCCACAAATTGTTTTTACAAAAAAGTGTATTATTAAATACTACCAATGACTGAATACATATAAAATACACATTGTTTATAGTAATCACTGTCATAAAATGTAATCCAAGATGATGCCAAGCATGGCTGCCATGTTGCGAGTTCCTAGCAAACTTTGTTGTTGTTTTTTTGTGTGTGTGTGTTTTATTTGATATTGATTTGTTTTTCTGGAGTATGTGGTTGTATTTTGCACTGCTGGAGCCAGCACCTAAGCTTTTTTACTCATCATAGTACACATGCTGCTGATGATTTTAGATATACCTGTGCTTTGATTAAATTTGCTTTCACTAGGGTTTAGCTTCACAACGCAGTCTGTAAGTGGATGTGGAAAAAGTAAGACATGTTTTCTTTCTTCTGTAGAAATGTGTGACATATTCCAAGCAGTTTACACACTTAGGGAATGTTGCAGAAACAACCAAGTATGTACCACACACAGTATAAACCACACTTTAATATTTAATTTTTGATTGCACCTTGCGTTTGTTTTTATCCTATTTTCTTTTCTATTTTTTTTTAGATTTGAGAACATGGCAGAAAAGTGCAAGAAGAGCCTGGAGATCCTTAAACTGGCACAAAACAGGGGCCTTCAGCCTCCTAAACATCATTTTGAGGAAAGAACATATCGCACTGTCAGGTCTGACAAAACACAATATCACAGAGTGTTTTCTGCAAAAAAAAAAAGCTCTGACTTATGAGAAAAACATGCTTTCTATTCCTCGACTTTTGTTTTTCTAGGATCTTCCCAGAGCTCAGTAGCACAGACATGGTTGTGGTCATTGTTAAAGGGATGAACCTTCCTGCCCCCTCTGGTGAGCTTCAAATATTTGTTCTAAAAAGAATTATGCTGAACAAACTCATCAAGACATTTACAATATGCAGAAAGTGCCTTTACCAAAAGGGTTATTGGAACATAAATAAATTATTTGTAATACACTTAAATCCTCTTCCTCTCTGCTTTTTTGCAAGGTGTTGCAACAAATGATTTAGATGCTTATGTCAAGTTTGACTTTCCATATCCCAGTTCAGTGAGTACCACTTTTGTGTCTAGTCCTCATTTCAGTTGAAAGTTACCACCATTTCCTTCTCTGACACTACAATCTCTGTATTTAAAACATCCTATTGAAATGTTAAAACATGTTATGTATTAATGTTTTGGATGTTGAAATTTTAACAATGTTTTAAAGGTGCAGTATGAAGTAATGACACCTAGTGTTTGAACTAGGTATTTCAGTCCAAATTCAAAATATTAGAAATACCCCTTTCCAACTTTCTACACACACACACAGACTTACAGGTTGCCAGATTGATGGCACTAACACAAACACGCAATTGCTTATTTTTTGCTGATATAATACTATCACATAAGGATTTTTATAACTCTGTTTTTATAAATCTGTCTCATTTCTGAGGCTACTATGGTCCTTCTAAGGTCACATTTTCGGCCCACATAAACCCAACAAGAAGCCTTCAAGAAATTAAATGGGCTGATTTTCACCAAGGCAACCTCTGGGTGCTGAATCATAATTGGGTAAATTGGCAGTGTGTGGGTTACACTGACCAAAACAAAGACAGATATTCCAACACGGAACACACATTTTCAAAGCAGAATAGCTAACTTTAGCATTGTTTTTCGATAAAGCAGTATGTTTACTTAGCATGTTTGTTAAATAACTGCAAACATATTATGGTATTTTAAGAGCAAACCTTAGATATAGCACCTTTAAAAATGTTTTAACAAACTGCTAAACTATGTTAGAAACATGCTTGCAATGTTGTAAAATGCTACGATGATAGCAGCAGCCTAAAAGGTTAGCATTGTTTTGAATGCCATCAGTGTGATAAAACATACTACTAGTAATGTGTTGTGATGTGTTTAAAACATGTTAGCACAGCTACCACTTAGCAACACATGCTGACTAACATGGTGTTTTTTCTGGTCTTGACAAACTTTTTTATTTATCTAGATTAAAGTTGTATTGTCTGTGTTCACATTAGGAGCAACCTCAGAAACATAAAACGGCAGTCGTCAAAAATACCAACAACCCAGGTAAAAACATTAAGCTATTAATAAACTATTAAGCTATAAAAAGTACCTGTTAAAAGTTTGGAGTTTGTAAGATAATGAATGTGTGTTAAATAGATGGCTTATGCTCATCAAGTTTATATTTACTTCAGTTTATTAGATTTGTGAAACATCATGCTACTAAATTAGATCTCAAATGGGAAGTTACATTTAGAAAATCAGCATTTTTTGTATACAAAAATATTTGACTTCAGGACTCCACGATTGAAACTTAAGCAGTTTTAAAGCCATTGTAATTGCAAGTTAATATTTGCTTCTGAAAGTGATGAATCATTTGGTGTTTTGACAGAGTATAACCAGAGCTTCAAGCTGAATATCAACCGTAACCACCGCGGCTTCAGGAGAGTAATACAGTCGAAAGGCCTGAAGCTGGAGGTGCTGCACAAAGGGTGAGTGTTTTTTTTTTTCATCTCTCTAAAATAATCTTTATTTCCCAATATTTACAGAATAATTATAGCTGTGCATGTAATCTTGTAAAATTTTCATGGCACTATAATTGGTAAATGTGCTATCTTGGCATAATCGCATTATTTAAATAAATTACAAAAAGAGGTTGAAAAACTAATGAACTAAAATGGTCTTAAAGGTGTAATTCACCCAATAAAAGTTATATTCATTACTCACCCTCGTGTCATTTCAATCCCATTAGACTGTTTGTTTATTATTGAAACTCAAATTAGGATACAGTGCATCCGGAAAGTATTTATAGCACTTCACGTTTTCAACTATTTTATGTTACAGCCTTATTTCAAAATGGATTAAATTTATTTTACTTATTTTATCTACCCACAATACTCCACAATGACAATGTAAAAATGTTAATTAAAAATAAAAAACCTAAAAAATCACATGTACATAAGTATTCACAGCCTTTGCTCAATATTTTGTTGGTGCATCTTTAGCAGCAATTACAGCCTGAAATCTTTTTGAATATGAAGTCACAAGCTTGGCACACCTGTCTTTGGGAATTTTTGCATGTTCCTCTTTGCAGTACCTCTCAAGCTCTATCAGGCTGGATGCGAAGTGACAGTGTACAGCCATTTTCAGATCTCTCCAGAGATGTTCAGTAAAATTTAGGTCTGGGCTCTGGCTGGGCCACTCAAGGACATTCACGGAGTTGTTGTGAAGCCACTCCGTTGATATTTTGGCTTTGGGTCATTGTCCTGCTGGAAGATGAACTGTCGCCCCAGTCTGAGGTTAAGAGCACTCTGAAGCAGGTTTTCATTCAGCATGTCTCTCTACATTGCTGCATTCATCTTTCCCTCTATCCCGATTAGTCATCCAGTTTCTGCTGCTGAAATCATCTCCACAGCATGATGCTGCCAACACCATGCTTCACTGTAGGGATGGTATTAGCCTGGTGATAATCGGTGCCTGGTTTTCTCCAAACAAAATGCCTGGCATTCACTCCAAAGAGTTCAATTTTAGTCTCATCAGACCAGAGAATTTTGTTTCTTATGATCTGAGAGTCCTTTAGATGCCTTTTGACAAATTTCAGGTGGGGAGTAGCTTCTGTCTGGCCACTCTACCATACAGGCCTGATTGGTGGAGTGCTACACAGATGTTTGTCCTTCTGTAAGGTTCTCCTCTCTCCACAGAAGAATGCTGGAGCTCAGACAGAGTGACCATTGGGTTATTAATCACCTCCCTGACTAAAGCCCTTCTGCTCCGATCACTCGGCTTAGATGGCCGGCCAGCTCTAGTCCCAGTGGTTCCAAACATCTTACACTTACGGATAATAGAGGCCACTGTGCTCATCGGAACTTTCAGAGCAGCAGACATTTTTCTGTAACCTTCCCCAGCCTTGTGCCTCGAGAAAATCCTACAGACTGTTCTTTCGTCTCTATGCTTGGTTTGTCCTTTGACATGCACTGTCAACCCTGGGACCTTATATAGACAAGTGTATGCCTTTTCAAATCATGTCCGATAAACTGAATTTACCACAGGTGACCTCCAATTAACCTTCTAAAACATCTCAAGAATGATCAGTGCAAACACAATGTACCTGAGCTCAATTTGGAACTTCACAGCAAAGGCTGTGAATACTTATGTGATTTTTCAGGTTTTTTATTTTTAATAAATTTGTAACAATTTCGAAAAATATTTTTTCATATTGTCATTATGGGGTATTGTGTGTAGAGTTCTGAGGAAATAAATAAATTTAATCAATTTTGGAATAAGACTCTAACATTAAAAAAAGAAGGGAAAAAAGGTGAAGTGCTATAAATACTTTCCGGATGCACTGTATTTTAGATGAAATCAGAGAGCTTTCTCATTCTTGACACTTGACACTCATTCATGGCTCTTGACCCTGCCCACACTCAATATTGCTACCAAGCCGACCATTCACAGATCTTGCGATATGTATGTGGTTACATTTTTAGATGCATGTCAGGGTATGGTGAAGAGTGGGTCAGAAACTATGACCTTCCAATATTTAGTATTTCTTTAATTTATATATTGCGATGTGTACAATTTCACAAAGTAGATTGAATAGCTCTATTTGGAAAGAATTTGTTATTTTAGATTGATTGGGAAGATTCTGTAGGGGGTAAATCATGCAAAAATATTATAAACAAATTAAAAACAAAGAAAAGTACTATAGAGCAAAAGTAAAAGTGAAATGAACAGTGCTTCTTGGAGTGGTCTGGTGCAGAAATTGAGTAATCAAATGTAAAATAACACCGTGTAGTGTTCATTAAATAAGTAAATCAATCAAATTTGCCTTTGTTAAAGTTACAAATGATGCAATTTGTTGTGTCTAACTACTCAAACAGTCACAGGCCTTGAAAGCACGTTGATGATAAACCTTTACTCAATTATGGTTAAACTCTGTAGTGACTCCACAAATATTCTGATCTCTGAAACACTCACAAAAAGCAAAGTGAGTCTTAGCACGCAGTGGAAAAGCAGCATGCATTTAATTTGTATAAAGGAAACCTGCAGGTCATAATATGTGTCAGCTGTGACACTGAACTGTGTGGCTGCTGTGGTGCATTCTGGGTCAGTGTCTGTGTAGGCTAATTTGAGTTTCACACTGACCTCTTCGTCTCATGACAGCGGATTTCTGAGGAGTGATAAGCCGGTAGGAAGTGCCCAGATCAAACTGGAGAAGCTGGAAGCTCAGAGTGAAGTCCGAGAGATTGTAGAGGTGAGAAAAAACATCAGCTGTGAAGGTAAACATACAGATGGAGACTAAAAGATTAGCCCTCTTATGAAATCTGAATTCTTTTTTAAATATCTCCTAAGTGGGGCGAAGCAGTGGCGCAGTAGGTAGTGCTGTCGCCTCACAGCAAGAAGGTCGCTGGGTCGCTAGTTGAAGCCTCGGCTCAGTCGGCGTTTCTGTGTGGAGTTTGCATGTTCTCCCTGCGTTCGCATGGGTTTCCTCAAGGTGCTCCGATTTCCCCCACAGTCCATAGACGTGTGGTACAGGTGAATTGGGTAGGCTAAATTGTGAGAATGTGTGTGTGAATGTGTGGCTGGAAGGGCATCCGCTGCGTAAAAATTTGCTGGATAAGTTAGCAGTTTATTCCGCTGTGATGACCCTGGATTAATAAAGGGACTAAGCCTACAAGAAAATGAATGAACATCTCCTAAGTGATGTTAAACAAAGCTAGGAAAAAACACTAATCACTAAAACATTTTTTGAACAAAATGCTAAGGGTCCAGTCAGATTCAATTAATGATGCTAAGCTAAGCTAAACTAATCATGACTAATCTGACTAAGAAAGGTCAACAGTTTAGCTCTTGGAAACTTGGAGTGGAGTGTTCCTAATTACCCAGTTAAGCCTTATATTGCACTTTATATTGAATACTAGCATCTTGTAAAGTTACTAGTAAAAAATGATGTACTGCCATTATGTCAAAGACAGAAGAAACTATATGAAAAGTAATTCAATTTTAACTGGAGGGCTAATCATTTTGCTTTCAACTGTATTTGTGTTCAACAAGTGAATTTAAGCTAAAATGGACACCACTGTTTACATCAGTGAAAGAATGAGTGTGTGTTTATGGTATTGGCTTTTTGTTTTGCAGCTGATGGATGGACGGAAGGCCACTGGGGGTCGTCTGGAGGTGCGGGTGCGTCTCAGAGAGCCTCTGGGTGGGCAGGAGCTCCAGACGGTCACTGAGAGATGGGTAGTGCTGGAAGAGCCACAGGTCAGTGCTGATCTCAAGAAACAATTTGATGCTTATACAATTTTACAATGTCCCAGAATATTAACATTGAGATAATGGCACGTGTTTAGGATCATTCAGGCCACATCATAAAAAGTTTGATACAGAGCTAAAAATAACCATCCTTTTATGTATTTATGTAGAAATATAACACATACTGTCACTTTACACATCAACTCAATGGTCTTTGTCATGAGAAATAAAGCCCTGTGTTTATTTTTCAATACATGCTTGGCAAACTTGTTTGATTGTTTATTTAGTTCGATTCTTTTGCTTGAACGGGATGACGTCGATATGGGACATCAACTAATATGAAGTGCCAGATCCGGTAAAACGTATCATAGGATTGATCATGACATGAAGATTATTATCACTGAGAGATTGCCAGACATGCGGCTGTGGGGAATACAGGGTTAAAGTTTGTTCGGATAACAATACCAAAGTATACCATAACTTCATGACCATGGTGGGCGTTTCTCTCTGTCTTGTGCTGAATGCAGTTGATCAATCACAACATACTGCGTCATTGGACCCAGATTAGCATCACACAAAAAAGGGGTTTAAGAACAAATGAATCGCTAAATAAATCATATGGGAGTCGTTTGGATAATTAGATAAAAATAAATGCATTTTATAAGACAAATGGAAGTGTCTGTTATCAGACTGTTGTTGGAGACCCTCAAAACCAAAATATGACTTTTTATAATACATAATAGGGGCTCTTTAATTATTACTATATTTATTATTATGTTGTTGCTTTTTTGTTGCTGGGTTTTAAAAAGCAACATTGTCAAGCAAAGGTGGACATCTAAACTTATAAATTCCTTATTTAATAATAGTAATTAAATAAACATAATTCATAACTAATATTACATCATATAATGATAATGATAATAAAATAATAGTAATAGTAATACTTAAGTTTTTTGCATTATACCACTGTGCAATAATTGTGTTTAAAGGAAAATCAGACATTATATTATTTATGGTTCGGCCTAAATAAGTGCCTGTTCTACATATATTAATTTTGCAGTGGAGGTGACATTAAATATTAAATATACATGACATTTAATCATCTTTTTCCGTCTGTGCATTTGACGCATTTATTTGGTTCTGACTGTGGTCTGTTGTGTGTTAGGTGCTGCTGTAACTGACACTATGATTCATCTTCTCAAAGTAAGAAAATTCCACCTGTTTGTTTGAAGTGACAGAATCTAAGCGTATCACTGTTACACTTTGCCTCACAGTGGATTTGTCTTTCAGGTCTTGAGTGCTTTTGTCGGTGTGGATGAAGTTATAGATGGTGGAAGTTCAGCACTGCTGCTAGCCTCGGGTACGAAAATCACACCACAGAGATCCTGAGGAGCTTTCCCATCATGCTCTCTGTGCTTCCAGACGCTCACAGAGAGACATTTTCTCTGACAGACAATGTTAGCCTCGTCTTTATCAGGGTAAAGAAGGTTGTGCCACGGTGTAACACTTGGGGTGATTATTAAAAAAAAAAAAAAAACAGGAAGAGAAGGCAAATGTGCCCAGAGATTGAAATGCCTTTTATACGGCCCTTTTGAGATAGATTGCCTTTTGATTTTATAATAACGCTTCCCCCAACTGTTACATTAATGCATTGGAGCTGAAGCCAATGAGAGCTAACCTTTTTTTTTTTTTACTGCTCTGGGATGCACTTATGCACTAATGCCAAAGTAATTACTGCTGCTGCAGTAAGATGAATGACTCAATCTGTTCTCCCTGTTCCAGCCATATCTCCAGTACTAATGTATGACTGCTATGCAAATCAGTTGTATGCCATTAACTATGCAAAAAAAAAGGTTTGTGTTTAAACCCCAAACATTTCAAAACTTGTTTTATACCCTCTGTGAGCTGACTGCACAGTTTATTATGGATAGGCTGTGTCTAAGTACTGCTGTTAAATAGTATGATTCATATATATACTGTATAAATAAATAAATAAAAATATATTATTTGAGCCACTAACAAGCTTTACTAATTGGAACAGAGGTAAATTATTCATGATCTGAACGGTTTGTCTTTTTTAGTGTCTTCTTTAATGGGTATAAATGGATGTAAATCTATCTCTTTTTTTCAGTATAAGCTTGAAGGGTCAGTTTACCTAAAAATTGTAAACCTCTATTATTTATTCACCCTTATGTCATTCATTTGCTCATTTTCAGTATAGAATAGAAGTATTTTAATACAGTTCTGTCTGTCTTCTACAGGTCTGTTCTCCCAAAATATTGAAGGCTATATAAATAAAGATATAGGAATGAAAACTAATATATAAGATATATAATTAAATAAATCCTTATTAATCAAGTGGTTTAATCTGAAGCCTGGTTTATACTTCTGCGTCAAGTGACCGGCGTAACCCATGCCGCATGCAACGCACGTAGCTGTGCATTTATACTTCTGCGCGCTGTCTCTGTTGGTCTGCATTAACACTTCTGAAAAGCAAGTTGGCAGTGAGGTGTTTATATTCCTGTGTGTCGAGTTTCTTCACTGCTGTTTTGTTTTTTCTAAACGCTTCCTGAATGTACTAGTGGCTCAAACTTGCCCATTTTGAGGCAGGCACCGACAGACATGCAACAACTTTAACTGTGATTTAAACACAAAACAAAACTTTCCATCCGGCGCTACTTCACGGGACTCCACACTTTTAAACAATCACTCCATCCACTCGCGCGGCTCTCGTTCCCGCCCTGACTCGTCAGCGCTACCAAGCCGACCAATGACAAAGCTTGCGCTACGCGCCGTTGCGACATGTTGTTAAATTTTTTTGAGAGATGCACGTCAGCGACAGCCACGGCGTAGGGCTATGCTCCAACGTGTAGGCTGCGCCTTAGCATACGCGTGCGCTTGACGCAGAAGTATAAATCAGCCTTAAGCCTGTTGAGGAAAAAAAAAAAAAAGATCAAATTGGTTATTTAAACATGCCATATAATTCAGGAATGAACCACACTGGGTCTTCGTAAAGACTCAAACGTGCTCTGCAGAAATGAACCTGATTGGTTCTTGCGTAAGCTCAAAGGTGATGTGCGACACAAAAGCAAACTTCACTGGCTTCCACTGGTTCCTTTTAAATGTGGTTCTTTTGAAAGCTCAAATGTGCTGCATGACACAAGAATGAGTCTATTGGCTCTTAAAGAAACTCAGATGTGCCATGTGACAAATAATGACTCTCATTTGTTCTTTCAAAAGCTCAAAACATGCTGGATGCTGCTAGAAAGCCTCGTTGGCTCTTGAAAACACTTAAATATCACAAGATACCCAAGAACAAACCTCATTGGAAAGCTGAAATGTGCTGTGGGACAGGATTTTGTGTAAACTCAAACATGTCGCGTGACACGTAGAATGGACCTTATTGGTTCTTGGTGAAGCTCAAATGTGACGCATGAAAAGAAAGAACTTTGTTAGCTTCATTACGTGTTATGCAAGAACAAACCTCGTTGGTTCTCGTGAAGACGCAATTGTGCCACAAGAACGAATCTCGTTGGTTCTAGTGGAAATTCAAATGTGCTGTGTGATGTAAGAATAAACGAATATCTGTAGGATTTAACATGTCGAGGGTGAACAAATAATAAGGGGATTGACATTGGGGATGAACTCTTTAGCCTTTAAACAAGCTCCTCCAGCACTTTGAGACAATCACTCAGACTAGATCTGGTGCTGTATTTATGTACACATTTCTTGATCAGAAGAGGCAGTCGAGTTGACATTATAAAGTAGATTTTGTAACATTCTGTCTTGTATATATGTTAACCTTCCCTTACATAATTTATGAGAGAAATCTATTAGAAACTACTCTTCTTGCACTTTTGACGGTTGATCCTAGTTGACACTTTGGCCATTGTGGTCTAGTGCGCACTTAAAGTTATTTTATTGACACACATAACCATTGATTTTATTAGCCATTGTAGAGACCTCAGACTGGATTTAGTTTTCAAGTGCAAAAATACCTCATTTTTGTTTCATTTAAGTTTTGAGAGAAATCCCTGACTGACATTTTGGCTTTTAAATGTAGACCATGGCGTGTTCATTCATTTCATTAATTCCTGTCTCGTGAATGATGTGGTTTGGCACATTTTTCAGTTTGAGATCGTGGTTGAAATCGCACTGTCAGTGCTGATTCTTAGTTAAATGGTTATTTGATTCTGAAAAAGCCAACTCTCAATTGTCAGTTCATGTCACATGAGCAATAATGTTTTACTTATGTCCTGCTGTTCTGTCTACTTTTTTTTGCCCATGCCATTTATTTCTGTTTCATGTTGTTTGCTATTAAATGAAGAAACAAAGGTTTGTGGTTATTGGTTTCTCACGTTTGCCCAGTTAGCGCGGTTCGTTTAGCACATGAATGAGGTGGTCTCGGCTCGATTGAAACCAACCCTAAAGCGGTTCGATTGTAGTGAGAAAGCGATCTGAGCGCGGTTGTATCACTGTGTTTTATGGATATGTAATAGGCATATACGGCTATATGGGGAGAGAATTATGAGAATGGCGGGAAGTTTCACGAGTCTCCGGATGCCCGCAAACGAGTGAAGATCTCCCGGTAATCTCGCATCTCCCTCCAGGTCCTCAAATAGGCATCATCGCGCACCCTGATTAGAAACTTTGCAGTGTGAAAGCCAACCGCTCCAAGAGCAAAGAGCAACAATGTTACATTTGTAATCTCTGTTTCGGAACAACTGAATCGATTCACGGGTGTGAAAGCACCCTTACTCCACTTCTTGGAGCTTCAGTGAGTACAGTTGAACTACTGAAGTCACCCAGAAAGTTTTGACAAGAATGTCTCAGAATAGTTGATGTATTTGAAGGATGAGGGAGCTCTCAGATTTCATCTTAAATATTTTCATCTGCGTTTTAAAGATCGACAAAAGTCAGTTATTATTAACAAAATTTTAACTTCTGGATGTACATTTTTTTCAATTTCATGTACAAAGATGACATTTCTGTATATTCAGCAGGTTTGATAAAGACTTTTATTGACATTTGTAGTGTACAACAAAGAAAGGTTGATTTATTTTTGTTTAATTTTTGGCTTTTCATACATTGCAAATTTATTTCCCGCGTTCATTATGAACCAATAGTATGTAAAACTATTCTTCCAAGCTGATCACCCTTGGAAATGCAGATTTGTATTATTTTCTTTGGGGAGAATTTCTGGTTCTGCATGCACACAGTTAGGCTTTGGGCTGGCTAAACAAACAAACAAATAAAAAAGAAAGACAGAAAAAAATATATAGGGGGGGAAAAAAGCTGTTAGCAAACTATATAAATGTCTGTCAAGATATACAATAATGAACTTCTTTAAAAAAAAAAAAAAAAAAAAAACAATAGGTGGATGCTGAAAGTAACAAAAGGCTGTTTGGAGCAGTAGTAGCGCTTTGTGTAATGTCATTTATTTTTCATGAACAGTCTGTTTTCAAAGCTGCTCTTTATTAAACGCCAGAAACACATGGTTTATGTCTCAACGGGTGAGCTGGTAATAGCAAATATTAATGTTCACTTCCTGTGGATCTTCAAACGCAGGCCATTGTATCGATCCAACCATATCATGAGTCTTCATGCAAAACAGTTACTGCCCCACCTTTACGTTGGGTTATCCGACTGAAAGAACTACTGTTTGATTGTCATAGTCAAGAGACAGCTTCAACTAAAGTCATTTAAATAATGACTAAACAGGACTCATTTAAACACCCCACAGCCAGTGTTTCTCTATCAGTTTAGATATGACTAACAAGTTCAGCTGACCTTTGAAACAAGAGGATGGGAAAAGTCAGTTATGGTGATCTACATTCAGAGAGCTCTATTATTGGAATTTTTCCATTTTGGCTAAATGTGATAGTAGTCAAATTGCAGTTAAAAAATTGATACCGAAAGATCATTCTATCAACAAGTCCTGTCTATGAGGTTAGCAAGCTCATCAATTCTTTATGAAATCTGATGCCACATCAGCAGAAAATAAAGAAAAAAAATCCTACACTGTAAAACCCAACAGTGAACTTTATCAAATGAAATGAGTGTAGTTAACGCAAAAACTGACTGAAAGTTATTTCTCATTTGAAAAGAGTTTCGAACTCAGAGTTGATGAATAAAATGCCTTATTACTTCAACTTAAATGGAGTAAGTTCACAGTACTCGTATAGATTCATTTTTGAACTCAAATGGTTTATAGCAATCAGTTTCCTCAAATGGTTTGAGTTGCCCTAACTTATTGGGTTTTATTACTCAGTTGGTTTGAGTTCTTTTCATTTATAGGGTTTTACTGTGCTCAAATTTCTTGGTTTACTCAAATGGAATAGGTTTCACAGAACCTATTAGGATTAGTTTTTAAAATCAAATGGTTTGTTGCAATCGGTTTCCTTAAATGGTTTGAGTTACCTTCACTTTTTTGGTTTTACAGTGAATCTAAAGCAAGGCTCCAGGCTAACTAAGAAAAAAAAAAACATTAACTACTGGTTGCTGAAAAGAAATGTTTAGGAGCCAGATGTGGGTATAAATAACTGAACCAAACCTAAAACAGCTCAATAACCATAGTTATGCTTAATAACCATAGTTCAAAATTAAAGAAATCATTTAAAGGGATAGTTCATCCCAAAATGAAAATGACTTTATTTACTCTTACTTTTTCCTAGTGTTGTTTTAAAACTTTTAAGAGTTTCTTTCTTAACCTTAACTTTCAGCACTGACCTGTTCATATTCTTAATTAGCAAAATAAACGCACATCATATTATGACTGCACGATATTGGAAAAATCTGGTATTGCGTTACTTTAAGAAGATGATTTGAAAAGCGCTATTTGATGGTTTTCTGGACAGTCTAATAGTATTTATTTAGCGACAAAAATTGAATAATCAAAATGTAAAAATTATATATTTTTTCTACAGTCCAAAGATCAAAAACAATTCTAAGACAAAGTAAAAAATATTTTGTTTTTTTCCTGTCAGAAGAAATAAGGAACAATTAAGAGTTTTTTTTTTGTTTGTTTGTTTGTTTGTTTGTTGCTTGTTTTTATGTAATTATCTGCCAGTGGGGTAAGTCAAATAATCTTGTTTTAATTTTGCTTTGTAACGTAGGTATTTGGGCTGAAAACAAGACAAAAATTCTAAGTAATAAATTTGTATAAATCACATAAATTTGATATAAATACAGTGATTAAATACTGTATTGTAATTCTGTGGCTCCTGGTCAACTATAATTCACACTGGACATTGCCTATCTTTGCGATGTGACTATTGCAAATGCGCACGTTGCGATATCGATGCTGAAACAATATATTGTGCAGCCCTATATGATATATTGTTTATGCACATAATATACTGTTTGCTGCACAATATGTGGTTTATAAAGTGCTTTAGTTTTTTTTTTTTTCAATTTAGTACTGTTATTTATTTATTTTTTGGCAAAAAAATAAGCCCAAATAAAGCTTTGAGATACCATTTACTTTATGCAAGTGTAGTAATTTAGAGTGTTAATCCCAGAATAAAGATGTTAGGTGCTATTGACATTTGGCATCTTTTGCACACGCAAGTGTTATTCTGTATGTGCAACCGAAACTGGTGAAACCAAACTGACGCATGCGCGCAGAAAGTCATTCCCGCGCACCTTCATGCGCTGCTCCTGATACCCAGTGTGTTTACATGCACGCCGATAAAATGCGCGCAGCTTATGCGCTGTGAAACCGGAGTGACTTCTATGCAGAGGTGTCGGCAAGCAGCGTGTTTAGAAAGTCGACAAAACTAAAGTTATAATATGACGATCTTATTTTGAGTAAGCAGAAAAGGGATAATCAGTCAGGGAAAAAAAAGACCATGGCCATGATTCGAGTCTAAGACAACAAATAATAATTACAAAAAACATTTTTTTTGTATTCTGTAGAATTGTCATTAATATTCATGTTAATAATAATTAATATTCATGTTAATACGAATATATATACGAATATATATATATATATATATATATATATATATACGAATATATATATACGAATATATATATATATATATATATATATATATATATATATATATATATATATATATATATATATATATACGAATATATATATATATATATATATATATATATATATATATATATATATATATATATACGAATATATATATATATATATATATATATATATATATATATATATATACGAATATATATATATACGAATATATATATATATATATATATATATATATATATATATATACGAATATATATATATATATATATATATATATATATATATATATATATATATATATATATATATATATATATATATATATATATATATATGAATATGTATAATAAAAATTAATGTTTTATATATGTTTTAACCGTCTGGGTTACTTGAATGGGCTATATAATGATATAATTGAAGACTTTGCAGCAAAAAAAGGTCCAGATGTAGTGAAATACTAGTAGCATTCCAGTTTGTTTTTGTGCCGTTTGAATTGTTTTTTTGAAACAATTACTTGTTCCAATGGGAGTAAGAAAAAGTCAACTACATAGTTTCAACATGGTTCTATTTTTTTTAAAAACTTTTATTTAATGTTTACAATGCAAATGCTATTAGATCCACTTATTTGGTAAAAGCAAGTCTCTCATATAATATATCTACTTAAAGACCGAAAATATGACTTTACAAACTGTATTGTAAATAAATCATATGACGATTTTATTATTAGTCAATAATATTACCGAAATCATTTTAAAAATAAATAATGAATAAATGAATGAATAAATATAATGACTATATTAATGAATAAATATACATGTAGACACATTTACACCAGTAAATAAATAGACTCAATGATGGGCTAAAAACCACGCAGATTCTGTGTGGGCCCACAGGGCTGAACAATATATATTGTTTGAGCATCGATATCGCAATGCGTGTATCTGCAATATTCACATTGCAGAATTCTATTATTTATTAAAGATTAAAAGATATAAATAATATTAAAATGTACTTATTTTTTAATGAATGATTCATTCATTCAGTGATGGTCATTTTATTTTACATTTAATTGTTCAATTTCTGGACATAAATACCATTAAACTCCCCGGGGAAGTACTTTTTATTCTTTTATTTTTGCTTGTAATTTATTATAACTTCTGCAAAAAAAGACTTGATCATCCCAGTCAATCTAAATTAATGATGGAAGCGCTACTTTCCATCATGATGCTGAACATCCCTGTACACTAGACTAGCCAAAAGGGGATGTTTAAAAGTTTTGGTTTCACTTTTCAGAATATATAATCAAGCATTTTATTGCTAACCAATAAAGGATTTTCTAGATCTGGAAGTGACCTGCGAGTTCTGATTCATTACATAGTCAAACAGTTTCTTCTGGCTAAAGTTCATTAATGTGACCACACTTCTACACCGTGAGAAACCAGTAACCCCAAACTGACAACTGAATTAAAGGGATACTTCATCCAAAAATCACAATGTGTTACATTTGCTCACCCACAACTTATCCAAGATGTAGGTGACATAAAACAATTTATAAATAAAAGAAGTCAAAACCAGGCAAAACAGGCGTTTCTTGAACAGAACAGTCTCTCGCTTCTTAAGAACTGAATGTATCATCATCAGGAACCATGAGCATCAATTTTGTTTAGCCTGTATACGTTTTTTTCACTCGCAAAGTGCCTTGCCTTATAAATCCCTAACATTTCATCTAAAATCTTCTAAGTTTTGCTATAGAAAAAAAAAAAGCCACCGACTACCTGACAAAAGTCTTATCATGGATCCCAGTTGTAAGAGCAACAAATAATAACTTGACTTCTAGTTGATCTTTTGGAAAAGTGGCAGAAGGAGGATTTTCTGATGAATCGTCTGTTGAACTGCATCCCAATGATCACAAATACTGCAGAAGACCTATTGGAACCAGCATGGAACAAGGATTCTCACAGAAATCAGTCAAGTTTGGTGAAGGAAAATTTATGGTTTGGGGTTACATTCAATATAGGGGCGTGCGAGAGATCTGCAGAGTGGATGGCAACATCAACAACCTGAGGAATCAAGACATTTGAGTTGCCCATTATATTACAAACCACAGGAGAGGGCGAATTGTTCAAGTCCTTCTAAAACTTCCGCCTCTACATCAAAGTTCCTAGTCAAGGCGCTCCAAAATTGGCCAGCCCAGTCAGTAAAGATGAATCCAAAGAATATTGATGAACTGTCAACCTGCAAGAACGCTTTCTTTGCCATTCCAGATTACTTTATTAATAGGTTATTTACAGAGATGTATAAATGCAGCCCTCCAAGCTCATGGAAGTCACACACTATATTAATTCTTTTTCCACTGCACCATGACTTTATATTCTATACTGTACATTATTTCTGTTAAGTGACAAGACTTTTGTCTAAGCAAAGTCAGAGCTTACTGTCCAAATTAAATAATTCAAAATCAAGGCACGATCATATTTTATTTTGGTAAAATAAGCGTAATCTAGAGGCTTTTTTCTTTCATATAAGCCACTTCTGATGCCAAATGATCAACTAGAAGTCAAGTTATTACTTGTTGTTCCTAAAACTTGGATAAGCGACAAGACTTTGGTCAGGTAATGTACCACCTGGATGACCAGCAGATGAGTACAGGAACTGCAAATCTACATTTTTAGATGAACTTTCATTTAGAAACCATGAAAATCCAACCTTGTCAATGAATGTAGCATTCAACCTTTCAATAACTTTTCAATTATAGTTATTCCATTCTTTATTCCCACTTTACATTTCTTAATGATGGCTTAATATCCTGTGCGCTGCATTGCTATTCCTTACACAATCCTATATATGATAGCATGTTAAAAACACTGGCAGAAAATATATATATATATTTATAAACATGGGCTGCTAAATAGGTCAACAGATGGGACGGGATGCGAAATGCAGCGGCCCAAAGGAAATGGTAACATATCATCCACCATCCCAATCCAAACCAATCAAATCTCTATCGGACTGAGATCCTCAAAACCTACCATTATGTAGAACTTGACGCTGTAGTTTCATTCATGAAGGCCGCTTGAAATTGTAGTTGGATCATATTGTCTTGTAATAATATTAATAAGTAACAGAGGTCCATTCTTGAGATTATCATCATCAACTTTCCTAAGCCAAGCAGTCCAACTTTGAAGAAGCTACATCATTTTAGCTTTGGAGCAGTTTTTCGTTAACCAATAAAAAACAAGGTCCATATTCATGAAATAAAGCATCTGGTGATTCATAAAGCTTAGAGGCAAGACTCAATCTCGTCTTTCATTTCTTCACGACGGCCCAGGCACTGGACCACAAACCATTTCATAGCACTAACCTACTCTTCTTGCACAACAGTGTCATTGGAGATTCTCCCTCCCTCTCGCCCTCTTGTGTTTCAGCATAGTGTTGCTACAATGCTTCCGAAGCGAACAATTTCAGAACGACCACCCCTTTAGACTCAACAGGGCCTTATGGTTTCCACAGTGGAGTTGAGAGGTGAGGAGAAACCAAAGGGAGCACCGCGTTCAGCAGAGGACGTCCCGGTGGAAATGGTGCATAGGTGATAAGGAGGACTTGTTCTTGCACAGCTTTCAGGCTCTTTGAAGTGCAAATGAGAGAGAAAAGGAGCGACTGAATAAGGTCTTGAGCTGGTGGGAGGTGCGAGTCTAAGACTGGACAGGGGTTTCCTCTTTTAAGAGATGATCTCCAGAATGTAGAAGATGAGCTCCATCACCACAGGGCCCTCACTCAGCTGGCAGGCTCCACTGTGTATGACTGGGATGAGGGCGCTGTCCAGCTCGCTCAGATACTGGGGGAGCAACGGCTGACCGTTACTGCCTGCAAGATAGCCCACCTGGAAGACATCAGGAGTTAGCTTAGTTTGTACATAATTAAAAAAATTGGTTAGCAATTACCCTTGTTGTTCCAATCCAATGAGACCTTCATTCATCTTTGAAACACAAGTAAGAAATTTTAAATGGAATCTGAAAGCTCTCTGACCCTCCATATAGACAACAACAGTCCAGAGACATTTATGGCCGAGTGGTACGTTACGGTACGCTTTTAGGGCCGTTTCCACTGTCAAAAGGTATCTAAAAGTGAACCGTACTGTACCACTTACCTAGCATGACAAAAGTGTATCAAAAGGCAGAGCCAGACGCACAGCTGAGTGCTATTGGTTTACAGACAAATGTCACCAGTGTGTATACAAGCAGGAGAATGAAAACAAAGGAAGCCACATTTTTAAAAACACAGCCGAGACATTACATCGTAAAAGACATGGCAAAAGTACACACATCCTTTACTTGACTCTGGTAAAAGTAAAAGTACTGACTACACTTTCGTACTCAAGTAAAAGTAAAGAAGAACAGCCTCATAAATGCACAAAAGTAAAAAAGTAAGAAGTATTTGTTTCAGTCACAGCTCAAAAAATGTGGAATAGGTGAATAATAGGTAACTAAATTGGTAGTAGTGTATACGTGTGTGTATAAATGTGAGTGTGTATGGGTGTTTCCCAGTACTGGGTTGCAGCTGGAAGGCTAACAACATTGCTTAAAAAGGCAGCCCATGTATCGTCATCCTGACACAAACTCGCAGCATTCAGCAAAGTAGTTTTTCGGCTGTTAGATCAAAAACATCAGCTGCCATAAATGTTGATACTCTCTAAAAATAATTCTGTAGGCCTGTATACCTTTATAAATAATGTCTTACATTTTATTCAATTCAATTCAATTCAGCTTTATTTGTATAGCGCTTTTACAATGTAGACTGTGTCAAAGCAACATACGTATGTAAATATATATATATATATATATATATATATATATATATATATATATATATATATATATATATATATATATATATATATATATATATATAATAAGGAGCCATGGTAGACCAGAGCTTAAACAAACCTTGTCGTCATCTTGATGAACAGCCACAAAGCCAAGAAGAAGAACAAAATTTATCCTGTGCACCGTAGTTGTTTATAAAGCCATCTAAAGCGTGAGTGATCACTCGCCGCGTGTCTATATTTAAAATATTGAACTTCTTGAGCTCATGATAATAACGTGCCCATGATTATTGAAATGCTTCTGACATCCGATCCTTTCAGAAATGGAGAAACGCGTAACAAAGGAGAAGCCAGAAAGGAGAAGCTGTAAAAAACAAAGGAGCAAATGATTCTTTCAGCAACCTAAAACATGAAGAATCTGCCATGTTTAACTAATATCATCACCTTTTGGACTATTATGAACTCGGAATGATGGAATTACTCTAACAAGAGGTTGCATGTGCTGCTGAAGATTAAAGATAAAGATGGGAGGTTTGCACTGACTGTGGGCTATGTTTTGTGTTGTTTTTGAATCCAAATAAGGACTAAATGTCTGTTGTGTGTAGTTTTTCTGTAATTGGTAACATATCGGAGACTTTAAGGGTCTTTATGTGTTCGTATATGTTGCATTTATTTATTTATTTTATATAATTGCAGCCGTTACAGTAGGCTATTTATCATTGACCTGCAGTTAAAATCAAATCATGTTCATAGAAAGGTTTGTAATGAACATTTAGACACAAGTATTTGTGTTTATAAAGCATCTGCTTTGTGAGAAGTGCATCTCATGTATGATATGTGATCGACCCGCACAGCTTTTACTTTGAAACTTTCTGTTGTACACCACGCCATTGGTACCCTTTTGTACCCTTTTCATTGGAAACGCAAGCCTGATAAAGGTGACCAATACCGACCCGTACCATACCTGCTGCACTACTAGTGGAAACGGGCCATTAAAGTCCAAAAAAAAAGGACATTTGCAATTGAAATCCATTTTCAAGAGCATTTTTTATCCTCATTTACACAATCATACACACACATATATATATATATATATATATATAAAACAGTGTACCCTTTTCACTTGGGATACACCAGATATTCGGCCCCCGAGAATTTTGAAAAGATTTCTATTACTGAAGCTACACGGCTAAATCAGTATGTCAGCAAACAGAAACCGTGGCTTGAACATGCTTGTCTGAAACAACATCTAGTCGGTAACTCTGCACTCTACTCTCTCATCGTGACTGTATTCGATCAGTGACAAAGATTACTCGAATGCGTGAATAAAAAAAATGATCCAGACCGCGATGGATGCAGAGATCCCAGGGATCTTTCACATGCTCGCACAAGCAGAGCTGAAGCAGTGGCTGTTTCTCAGTATGCATTCTTAAGTGCTCTTGCGTTCTTATGTTCTCGTGTAATGGCATCATTAACCATCAAAATTCAGTTCCAAAACTTAAAACCGCAAGAACGGGGGACGTGTGAAAGTTCCCAAATGTGTTTTTGATAGAGGATGCACTGATGCAGACTTGAGCACCGAACTTGCTCGACAAGTCCCTGAAGTCATTGCGGCTGAACAAAGGGGGAGAGAAGTGAAGCATTCTATACCTGTTTATGATTAAAGTTCAGAGATATAACTTATTGATCTCAGGAGTTTCCCTAAATAAGATGGTAAAATTGAACATTACCATGAAAATCTTAATAGAGGCATAAACACATTAAGGGTGTTTATTTGCTAAATTTCGTATTTAAATCTATTTTATTTGTATTTTGTAAACTATATTTGTTATCTTTAGTGGTCTCGCGAGTTCGTTCTTCCGTGGTGACCTGGCAAGATCACTCTGCACTAGAAAGCAAGTCTGTTCTCTGTTTTCTTGGAATTGAAAAACAACCAGTGTGCACCCAGCACATAAGTAGAGCAGAGACATCGTGCAGGCATTTCATATGGGATCAAATTCCCGCTGAAAAGTATTGCTGTCGTGGATCAAAAAATAATAAGTGTAAATAAAAAAAGTAGACATCGGCACAAAAGCGAAAACTAAATGCAGAATAAGAAACAATGAGGGCGCACACAGAAAGCTATTGAGCACAAATCAAAAATGAAATTGCATTCAAACAAAATCTGTTTTCCCGCTCATATTTGAATGTTTTGTGTGCTTACAGTCTTTTCCCCTTTCGCTTTATTACCCACATTCTGTGCTTGCGTTTTCCAAAAAAGGAAAAAAAAAAAACTTTGATATTCATTTATGGAATTGTAATGCCTTGATTATAGTTAGGTTAGTACCAAGTCCCTTTAGGGCAAGTCATTTCACCTGGCGGCCATCTTTGAAACGTCTTTCAGGCAGTAGGCTCGGGCATTCTGTTTGAATGTGGAAACATCAAATTCTCCAAAACTACTTGCAAAGCTGATGATTACATTTCATATTACAAATAACTAATGAAATTAAACAATAGCTGTCTATTTAGTTTCATTTCTAAATGTTTGTATCACACAAAAGATGCAGAAACTCACGTCTGGTCCGAGCCCCTCCCCCGGAGAATTGTCATTCTATAACGATCTCTGATTGGCTTCTGTACTAGAAGGCTGGGCTTCATTCGCCATATTGACAGTTACACTTTTCCCCATTCAAAAGTATACTAGTGACATGTATTGTGTATTCTATAGTCTTTGTTAGAACACAGTCATAGACATAAATGCAATGGTATGAATAATTGGCATAATTTAATTCCGTGTTTCAGTTTTCTGCCTTAGTTTCCTCATTTCAGTTTTCAGCCAAGGATTTTTATTTTGGCGCATTTCTACTTTTCAAGAGTGTTATGATGCATTCAACGCTGAATAGCATCTTAAATCCTTAAAGGGGTGGTCCAGAATGTAATTTTAAGGCTTGGTTGTGTTAATAAGATGCAAAGCAATGAGTGCTCATGTTTCACTTGAAGGAAATAGTGTTATTTTTTCATATATCTCACTTTTATTATACACAGCTACACAGCTAACATGAAAACGACTGTCATATTTCCTAGTTTCTCTAAAAGGCCCATCCTCAAGTGACTCTGATTGATCATCATCATAATGTGCTGTGAATCGCCGATCGCCTCCACATCACGCACGGACAAGCACGCGCGTTTTGTGTAGTCAGTCAGTCAGTCAACACGTGTCTGTAACGAGTGAAAATGGGATGTGGCTCCTTTAAGTGTTTGTGTGTGTGTGCGTGAATACTATGAAGTTTCTGTAACACGAGAAGCGCATGTGCGCAGAAGACATATTTATTGTTCTTTTTCTCTCATGCTCGGATTAAGTTATTTTCTGTGTTGACCGAATAAAGCACAAAATGTGAGATTAGACCTGTTTGAACCTGGATTGATTTGTTTTTGATGTTACACTCCAGTTGGGAGAGCATTGCTGTATTTTTTTTAAATCAACGCATTACAGGACGTCTTTCACGCATATCCGGAAATCCACTTCTAGTAAAATTGAGCCAGCAACATGACAGAAAAGGTATATGACAGGTTTTCATTAAGGGAAATAAGAGCGATTAATTTAAATTCCAATAAAATCACACACCAGAGCAATTAATGTGTTAATGCAGTTAGCGTTAAAACAGGCAAAATTACATATTAAAAAAAAGGGTTAAATTAACATTGTCACCTGATCTGAGTCCAGTGTGACCCGCAAGCCCAGTTTGGCCATGCCATCTTCTTTGAGCAGCTTGAGGTGAGGGCACAGAGCCATGCAGAAAGCCCTTGCCACGTTCTCAGCGAGCCGGCTGTGGTCTGCAGGATCACTCAGGCCATTGTTCTGGTCCTCGCTCCGCAGGAAAAACACCTAGACAAAAAAAAAAATCATTCACAGCCAAAGTAAGTAAATATCTTTGTTCTTGTTAAATTTTTTTTGTAGGGATTAACCAAAAAATAAAATATATCTGCATCAAAATTGAAAAATCAGAATGCACTTGGTCTGAAAACCGATACCAAAACCAAACATTATATTAAATTAAATACTATTATTACTAATTATATTATAACAATAATAATAATTGTTTTAAATTGATTTTATATTATAAAAAAAACTACATATAAATGTTATTCGGGTGGACTTTGTTTTTTCTGTGAGCATGTGCATTTCATGAATTGATAATAATAGATGTGCAGGAGCAGAATATCCACATGTATTGAGAAATCATTACCAAAGAGTTTATAACATTGAAATAAATTAACCAGGGGTGCCCAAACTCTGTCCTGGAGGGCCGTGGTCCTGCAAAGTTTAGTTACAACCCCAAATAGCCACACCTGGGCTAGCTATTCAAACTCTTATCAGACTTTCTAGAAAAATCCTTGCAGATGAGTTGAGGCAAGTTGGAGCTAAAATCTGCAGAACACTGGCCCTCCAGAGCCGAGTTTGGACACCCCTGAAATGAACAATGAATACCTCTGTCCATTTAATGACTTTTCCATTAGCTTTATACTCAGAGCCATGAAAGATCTTAACGCTGGTGACTGACTCCATGGATTTCCCATCAATGGGGCTGATCACTCTGAAAACGAGAAAAGTTGAGACGGTGAGATTAGAATAAAACATTTCCCCTTAATCCCCTTAATGAACTTGAGATTTTTTAGATTACACTA
>NC_141022.1:23367500-23420000 GCF_052040795.2 Danio rerio
AATATCATAGAATAATATATTCTCGCGATTGATTTAAGCACCTCCTTCCCTAAAATCAGCCAAGAGGAAGGAAAAGAGAAAAGGGCATTGTGGCTGCATACTTTTGCTAAAATTTCACCTAGCTTTTTTTTATTTAGTTTCCCTGGTTTCTGGAACCACTTAAACCCGATCCACTCCACATCCCAAAGACAAAACTGTACAATGCAGGCTACCAAATCTGACCTCTCTGGAATCTACGAAGATAAGCATGCAGGGTAAACATGTTCGATTATGGATCAGAGATGCGTTTAAGTCGTTTTTGTGGTCTTTATTTTGTCTCGAGCGAAAACAACCGTTTATTCGTCAATAGCAAGTGCTTGTAAATGTTTCACACTATAGTGTGAAAAAGAATCAAATTTGACAGCTTCCTACTACCCCATAGCATTCACTTTACCGACAAAATGCAGACAAACTTATGCTGAAGCGCATATTTGCAATTTCCCAAAAACGTAGCCCAGAGCACATACTCTAATGAGCTTGTGTTGTAATTTTGCAACAGGCTTGCTCCTGTTGATGTGTTGTCAATCTGGCAACGTGTGTGCATTATTTTGAGATTGAGGGGCAAGGTAAAAAAAATCCAATATTTTAAATATGGACAGCAATAGTTTAACCGCTAGTTCAATCCTACATAATGCTCCTTTAATTATATTTAGCATATCAAGTGTTACTGAGATACCCGATAGTCGGAATGAAGGGACTGTGAGTCCACAAAGGTTAGAGGAACACTCCTTTTTTAAGTCCCTAAACAGTTCTTGAGTTAACATCTTAATCCATGTTCTAACTACAAAAGAGTCATGCTTTAAATAGGAAAACTATCAAAACTTTTTTATTTTTGTTTTTGAAACAAGATGGTCTAATCTGATTCAATGATTTATGCTAAGCTAAGCTGAGCTAAAAGTGCCTCAGGAGATCAGTTGTACGAATTAAAATGGAACAACTTAAACTGTTTCCAAAAAAAGTGGAGTGTTCCTTTAAAGAGAAAACATTTCTTAGGCATCTCTTCAGCTTTTGTAGGAATCTCAGCTAATGTGACATTATGATACAGACGCTGACCTCAGTAAGACCTCCTCAGAGTCATATTCATTAGAACTGAACATCGAGACCAATCTGCCTCTCCATATGGTGTAGTTTAGATGCTGCATTCATCTTTTTCAATGCTTCAGATAAACCCACATGACTGCCGCTAACCTTAAAGCGTTCCAGGCTTAATTGCCTCCATTATGAACCATTTTGTGGTGGGTGTACACAGAAAACAATATTTTCAAGGCAACGGTCCGAAAATGTATATTTTGATGATAGCCATTACTGAGACGGCGAGCGTGCGACATGGCAATCACATGATAAAATGACAAAGAGGAGTGTGTGCGTTATTTTACCAGGGCGAAAAGAGACATCCTTATCTGTGTTTTTCAACCATTTCTCTCTCTCAAAGGCGAAGGTACACATTTGCATGTCAATCACTGTTGAGGCTGACATTAGAGACAACATGAGAGAAGTGGAGAAAAAAATATATCACAGAGGCGCAAATGTAATCATTTCCTTTATGATTCCCGGCTTATTGCGGTTGCTTTATGAGAAAAAGAAATCCCAGAGCAGTTCTGAGTCTCGCCCGTCTCAATAACAATGAAGCTTAGCGCCCAAAAAAGTAGTGCTTATTCAAACATAATAAATGATACGTATTCCTTTTAATTATAAAGAGAAGAAAGAAGCACAAAGTACACAGTCGCCCTCGAGGAATGTTTGAATTTCTCAAATCGAATCAATATGCCAATGCAGACAATATTTCTTCACTTTAATAAAAATAGACGGCAAAATGACTCAATGGACACACTGTGTTCCGTGCAAAGAAAGCACAAATGCCACAAGCTGGCAAGCATTAAAAGATTAGATGGAAAAGTTGAAATTCCTTCATTGTTTATTCACTCCTTATGGCAACATATACCTTTATAGGCTGAAGATGAGAAGAGCTTTATAGACCTAAAATAATAATAAAAATAATGTCAGGCATGTTTAGAACAAAAATAATTTGATGAAATAATAAAATACAAGATTAAGTGCAGCTAAAATAATATTCATTTGTCACAGTCAAGCCAACATTTACCCGTTTGTCAGCAAGACATTTGTTTATTATTTCAAATGTAATACAATTTAGTACAGTCCTTAAATATGTTTAATACACAGCTAAAGGCAGAATTATTAGCCCTCCTGTGAAAATGCAATTCTTTTTCAGACATTTCCCAAGTGATTTTCTTTCGGAAAGTATTTTATTTATTTTAGTTTGATTGGAATAATAATAATAATAATAATAATAATAATAATAATAATAATAATAATAAAACTTAAAATAAAAAACTGCTACGTTCAATATTATTAAATATTGAAGTCAGCATGTAACAAAAGATATATTTGTCTTTTTTTTCTGTTGTTGTGATGTATTGTACTGTACATCCACTTGAAACGGTCCTGAAATGCTAAATGAATAAATAAATACATACATAAAGCGGTGCAGGATTTTGTTCTTTGGGAAGCCACTGGATTGTTGAGAGATTGACAAATGGATGAACTTATAGAAACAAGGCATGCATTAAAGGAAATATGCCTGCCTTAAGGAAATTCCATGTTACCAGAAAGTGATGAAAAGTCATTTCGAGGGGGAGAGATTTTGGTTAAAGTTTAATAAAATTTCACAGGAGGCTATGATTGTTGTCTTCAAATGTACTGTACAAACGTTATGCTTTGTGGTGTTTTGCGTTTTGTTTTCTGTTTTGCCTTCTCTTCTTTTCTCTCTCTTCCATTGTGTATCCTGTCCTGTTTTAGGTGCAACCATTGGTCAAGAAAGATGTCAAACACCATCATGATGCAATCGACTAAATGATACCGCATATGTCACCGGTAAAAAGTATGTCCTTCTTTATAAAATCAGATTTTAACATTGGTGATTAAAAAGTACACAGGATGTAAAACTTAATCACCACATGCTCTATAACATGTTCAAAAATAGGCAAAAGAATAAAGACTTAAAAATGAATGAATGCATGAAAAATATTATGGGATTTTATTTACAAGAAACAGTTCTTTGGCTTGTTTTCCTCTGAACTTATATTGAGCATATAAAACATATAAAGGGATATTTTGAATATATAATATATTATTACTGAATATTTATCAATCTTTTCCATGCAGATAAAATGCATGGACGTTGAATTTAAGCCCATGCATTAAATTCTGCAGTGATACAATAGATTTGTGAGATAAAATAGCTGGAGTTTAAGCCGTTAACACCTGCGACTTTGTGTTTTGTGGCCTGGATTAAGTGAGTAATTGAAAATATCTGACTCAAAAGAATAATTCATTCTGAATCAGATTTGGCTATTTTTTCCATGACCTCCAAAGCCAGAGTGAGAGTCAGAGTGGATGTCTCTAGCTTCACACTTACAATTGACAATTCACAGCTGACTCTTTTACCCAAAGTGACTTACATTAAGGCATCTAAAACTGTATGCATTTCAACAATTCGTTAATCTGCTGAATCAAACCTATGACTCCTGGCGTTGCTGTCAGCATGCTCTACATCTACATCTATTCATGTGCTACAGAAACACATGCTCTGTTATGTACACAAATACAGCTTCATATGGAGTTGTGTGTTTTGTTTGTCTTGTTATAAGTCCCAGTAAAACTCCAGGGTTCTTCCAATAAGTATTTCAATAGGTGCCCTGTGGAGTATTTTAATGTGTTTATTTCATTGGCCCATGAACATTTTTTGCGTGTTATCAAACTATTTCATAACTGTAACAAGAGGCAATTCAATCATAATTTACTGCACACATTATGATAGATCTATAAAAAATATATATATTTGACTTTTTTTTTCTTTTCTTAAAATAGCTTAACTTAAAGTGCTGTGAAAAAGGGGATTTTTTAAGGTACTTAATGAAATGTTGCTATATGGCAACAACGTCCAATATTCAAATTCCTCATAATTAATAATTGTGTTGTTTGTTTTAATTTAATTGGTCTTGCAATATTACAGCTTTAACACAAAAATGAAAAATGACACCATATGCATACCTTCCAAGAACTGATATTGCAACAGCTGTCATTAATTCCATTCATTTTTGCTGAACATTATTGAAAACAAACTTTATATTGTATTTTCAGACCCCCTAGTCTTTCGCAATTCCGCGATCGCTGAATCCAATGCAAAATCAACAAAAAGTCTGCAAAATTCTTAATTAAATGCAAAATAATCACAAAAAATATAAATAATCTCGTAAAAAAATCAAATTCTAAACCATATCATCAATTTATATTTATTTCAGTTTGCACTTAATTGCTTAACAGGACTTACAGACTTTGCATACGCAGCGCACTAGATGTATTTGAGCGTCTCTCGAAAAATGACATCTTACCTGCGCCCTCACTATCATTACATTACATGGAGGTAAGCAGACGAAGCGCGAGTGATTTACATGTGAAGTCAATGCAAGGATGAGATATAGACGTCTTGTGGCACGAACTGGGCATTCTGTGCGTTTGACAAGCGTCAGACTGCAAAAGAAAGTTGGAGCAAACTGAGCAATGGAACAAACAGATGGAGCTGAGATTGGTTCAAGGATGACGGCAGCTGAAAGTAACCCAATTGAAGGACATTATTGCTTTACATGTATGGCTGGTATTATGATGAGCGTTAAATCGATAAATGTCTTTAACCCTTTCCATGCCCTTAACAAGAGAAAAAGCTTCCCTGCCTTTGAAGAGTTTTACGGCAATCCGTGTTTTATGTGTATTAAGGTAGGGGAAGCCCTAATGCATGTCCTATGTGTGACATGATGTCAGATGCTTCGGGGGATTGAAATCTGAGAAAAAGTAAGATTGTGGATCAAAATAAGAGTTATCCAACCTTCCTTTGCCTTAATCCCTACTGTTTCAAATCTTGTCTTGAGAGACTAAAATAAAGAAGTGTTTTTTTATGATTTGTGTCATTGTCATTGTGTCAGATTGTACACCCAGCATAGTAGGCTACCTTATATGGTAAATACATATAATGTTTTACGTTTATATATTTAACGTTTTGACAATTTTTAATAACTAGTAAAACAAGGTCAATTAAAAATGTAAGAATGCATGGACAAATTTTTCACCACACACTCTATGTGCTTTAGCATTGACAAAAGAAGGGAGAGTAAAACAGATTTCTATTTTGAGCTGACTGATAAAAAAATTCAACTCTTGTATATGATTGATGAAAGAAACTGCTTGTTTCATGTATGTTTGCTGTATGTGACCACGTGAAGGTGAGTAAATAATTCGCATAAGTTGGGTAATGATTCTCTATTGTTTAAGGTGAACTTTTTGAGGTTAAAAATGAACATGAGTAAATGAGTACGCTAGGGTGTGTGTTTGTGTTTGTGTGTGTGTTTGTGTGCTCAAAGGCAAAGACACAGTGAAGGACACAGTAGATTAGGAGAAAGACAAACAGAACACAAGATTTACAAGAAAGTCGGACAACAAGAGACAATGGGAGCATTAAATAGACAGGCAGTTAGATTTCAAGGGAAAGGGTTACATGCGTCCCTGGAGAACAAAAAAGACTTCTCAGAGTGGTTTAGATTGGAGAAAAACTCTGTGACTAATTAGTTTATCAACAGTGTTAGAATACATACAAAAATAAATGCCTGCGGTGACAAATTAAATACTGCTTCAGTACATTTTTGTGGCAGTTTCAAATTTAGATGTTTAGTGAGAGGCACTATAATGTGTTTTAATTTTTTCTGTGACATTCCAAATTCAAATGGAGATTTAGTAATGTTTAACTGAAAAAAAAAACATACTATCTACACCAGTGGTTCCTTAAGTGGGGTCGAGACACCGATTGGAGTTTACCCGTGCTAAATTCAGTTGATTGGACATGATTCGAAAAGGCATACACCTGTCTATATAAGATCCCAGGGTTTACAGTGCATATCAAAGCACAAACCAAACATGAAGACAAAGGAATTGCCTGTAGACCTCTACGACAGGACTTTCTCAAGGCACAAGGCTGGGGAAGGTTACAGAAACATTTCTGCTGCTCTGAAAGTTCTAATGAGCACAGTTGCCTCCATCATCCTTAAGTGGAAGATGTTTAGAACCACAAGGACTCTTCATAAAGCTGGCCAGCCATCTAAGCTGAGTGATTAGGGAGAAGGGCCTTAGTCAGGGAGGTGATCAATTACCCGATGATGACAATATCTGAGCTCCAGTATTTTTCTGTGGAGAGAGGAGAACCTTGCAGAAGGACAACCATCTGTACAGCAATCCACTAATCAGGCCTTTATGATAGAGTGGCCAGACAAAAGCCATTGCCCACCTGGAATTTACCAAAAGGCATCTGAAGGACTCTCAAACCATAAGAAACAAGAAACTAAAATTGACTCTTTACATTATATTTAAGATGCAGCAATAGTGTCAGATGCAGCAGATTGATGTTATGGCACCAGGTTAAACTTTCTGGCACATTTACAGCACTGGCATACATTAAAAAAATAAAATAAAATAAACAAACAATAGACTTGGGCCTATTGGTGTGCCCCATTGTATGCAAGGTTTCTGCATTTATAACCACCTCAGATGATATTGGGGGTTGCGAGCAACTGGCATTGCTATTTTGGGGATTGTGGGCTGAAAAGTTTGGGAAACCCTGATCTACACTACACACACACAAAAAATGTGTGGTAAACATGCATTTTAAAGGTGGTGTGCAATAAAACTGATATAAACATGTCAAATCTTGATCAATCAAAATGCTCTAAAGCAGAGGTGCCCAAACATTTTCTTATGAAGGGCCAAAAACCAAACTAGATTGAGGCTAGTGGGCGAAAGGTAAATATAACTGCCAATGGTACTTCCAAATTTCATTCATTCATTTTCTTTTCGGCTTAGTCCCTTTATTAACCTGGGGTCGCCACAGAGGAATAAACCGCCAACTTGCATATGTTTTAAACAGCTGATTCCCTTCCAGCTACAACCCATATCTGGGAAACATCCATACACACTCATTCACACATACACACACTCATACACTACGGTCAAATTTAGCATACCCAATTCACCTATAGCGCATGTCTTTGGACTTGTGGAGAAAACTGGAGCACCAGAGGGGAAAATCCCGCCTACACGGGGAGAAAATGCAAACTTCACACAGAAATGCCAACTGACCGAGCCGAGGCTCGAACAAGTGACCTTCTTGCTTTGAGGCGAACGTGCTACCCACTGTGCCACCGTGTCGCCCACTTTCTAATTTTTTTAATAATATTTAAAAATAACTAAGAAACATTGCTTTGTATGAACTAATGCAGTAGACATTTTTTACGTTTATATAATGAACTTCTTACAGTAAAAACTCATATCTCATTTATAACAGAATGGAGTTACGCTAGTCAAGCTGCATCTGATTTTGTCTTGATTTTCTTGCAGATGTCTTCTGAATTGTCCACTATCTGTTGAGTGACAGTATTTACATTTTTGCAAATTATATATTTACGTATTTACAATTAACATTTAAATGAAATATTTACTTTTAGTTGGCTTTTTTGTAGCTCAAAAATAAAACGGACAAAAAAAAAAAAATTATTTTAAAAAAGAAATGACAATCTCTGTTAAAATCATTCACCCCAACCCTGCCCATCATTCATACTCCTATCTCAGATGGGATGGTGGGCCAAATCAAAGGTTACAAAAGGCCAACTTTGGCCCGTGGCCCATAGTTTGGGCATCTCTGCTCTAAAGTATCTGATATGCCCTGCCCCATTCAAAATGCTGTTTATTTGATCCGCTTGAGCTCAGCCTCACTCTGGCAGAGCAGTGATGAAAACAAAACACTATTGGCAGTTTTTTTTTTTTTTTTTTCAAGGGGAGGGGTTACAATATGTCCCACCAAATAAACATTGAATAAAAATGCACATTTCAAAGGAATTCATGGGACTCTTAAGAAAATAAGTGTTATTTATCTGTTTTTTTGTTGTTGTTTTTTTTTTTATCTTGAGCTACACATCACAAATGCAATGCTATACTCAGAGTGAGCTACCAAGCAAGTTTACCATTGTGTAAAATGTCCAAAATGACATACAAATGTGACAAAGGGACAAGGCTTTATAAAAAGTGATGCAAATACTATATATTTCCCGAATGATGTTTAACAGAGCAAGGAAAGTTTCACAGTGTGTCTAATAATATTTTTCTTCTATTTGTTTTATGTGGGCTAGAATAAAAACAGGTCAAAATTGTTAGCCTCTTTAAATAAAGATTTTTTTTTTTCGATAGTCTACAGAACAAACCATCATTATACAATAACTTGCCTAATTACCCTAACCTGCCTAGTTAAGCTAATTAACCTAATTAAGCATTTAAATGTCACTTAAAGCTGTATAGAAGTGTCTTGAAAAATATGTAGTCAAATATTACTTACTTTCATCATGGCAAAAATAAAATAAATCAGTTATTAGAGATGAGTTATTAAAACTATTATGTTTAGAAATGTGCTAAAATAATCTTCTCTCCGTTAAACAGAAATTGTGGGAAAAAAATAAAATAAACAGGGCGGCTAATAATTCTGACTTCAACTGTAGGTTTAGCGTAGTGCGTCCTCAGAAGTTAAAGAGAACAAATGGCTGACAATTTGTGTATTAATCAATTTTTAGTTTGATCAAACAGCAAGACAGCCTACATCCTTCATTGATAGACACTTCTGTGATTTACTGTAGGTTAAAAAGCTTAAATGCTGAATACATATCAAATGATCTTTAATAACAAAAAATGCAGCTGAACACATGATAAAAAAATACTCATGAAATAATACTACCAGATCAAATACAGTCAACAGATCATCATCTTTTTGTTAGGTGAAAGAAACTCAAGAAAGAGACTAACCAATGCCAATGAAGACCACTTGATAGCCCTCCTCCTTCAGCGAGGTCAGAGTCAAGCCATTCTGCCCCAGTCCCTTCTCAAGAACAACCTGTCAGAAATAAATAAAAAAGAAACCACATCACCATACCGCATCTGTCTCAGCTGCCTCCATCTGTCTGTATTATTCACATAAAGAGGATGTTAGCGTCAATTATTCTACGCTGCTGTGAATTCCAGGACATAATTACATCAATCATCCTGCAACCTTTGTGATGGCAGTATACAGACGAGTATAGTTATGATACATTAGTACAAACAGAGTCATTCTGTGGTCACATGGGCCGCTATGTGTTGAGCTACAAATGACAAAATACAAATGTGGTTCATAAGAGGTGGGTCGCAGGTCTATTCTTACAGGGTCACGGACTGCAGAGGAAAATGAGGATACGTTAAAATGATGAAACGCAGCTAACAATTTAATTATCTATAGTTAGGTAAGCAAAATATACAGGTTTATCAAAACGCCTCCCATATATTATGTTGTTGACGTCAAAAGGCTGTGCATCCAATGTAATTATATGCTATTTTGCAGCAAATATTTCAGCCGGTTGGTTGAAGCTGGTTAAATTAGACGGATGCCAACATGGACAGAATTACACAACATTAATCAAAAAGCATAAACAAAAATCACAGCAAAAAAAAAAGATTACATACCAATATTTTGGCTGACAGTAATAGCTTTATAATTTAATGTGTCAATATAAAAATAAAGCAATGAGATTTCCTATGAATTACACATGGAGAACAACTACTAATTTGAAGACAGAAGAAATGAGGCCCAATTAGATATTGACCGATACACCTACAACTGTTTTACAAAATAATATTTGTATTTTACAGGTGCCATAAAGTAGCTAAGACAAGTTGAAAAATAACCACATTAATTAGCCCTCGAATCAAAAAGCTCAGTGTTGATCATTTTTGGGATGCTCATGAATATTAATGAGCTCTGCTCTGATGCTCCACAGCAGTCAGTGCCTCACACACACATGAACACAGCGTAATGTGCTCTGTAATGAATATGTACCATCATATCCTTGCTGTAATAATTGCTGTAATCTCACTAGCAAACTTTATAGAAAGCAAATGCAGCATATTAATGACACTGTGTGCTTAACCACAGCAAGTGGCTATGCTTCCGTCCAACAATCTGAATTAAATTTATGCACAAACTGGAATATCACATACAAGACGTGAGAATAAAACAAAGTTTCTATCCAATGAGTTAAATGTGCAGTAGGTGATCTTCCATAATGTTAACAGCTTAGTATAAATCTCTGAATCACAGTACCTCCCCTGCCGTCCAGAGTCACGCCTCCTAAAACACGAGCAGATGACAGCAGAAGCCTCACTCATGTATTAAAAGCGACTAGTGCTTGTCCAGCAGCATGCAGGAATTGCACTTATTACTAAGCCAAACTGACATGCTATTTTAGAGTGAGTATTCAGACTAGCATGGTAAACAATATAAGGAGAGCATCACAGGTCATCATTGATTAAAAATGAACCAATGTGATGTGAAAATAAAACCATTTTTACCTCAGTAAAGCAGGTTGGACGGAATAGCGGTATTTACTTGTGTTTTGTTATTAAACTAAATAGAATTAACATTATCGATGCTGTAAAAGGACCTTATGAAACTGAAAATAGTAACATCAATCATTTATCGGAAGACTTTAGTGGCTGAAAAAGCTAAAACTGAAGAAAGAAATCCTTCAGCTATAGTGTCATCCTTTCACCAGCGTGCAAAGGTAACTCCAATATTGTTTCAAGTTTTTAAAAAGTTATGATTCAGCATGTTTTTACCGATCGCGTGCATGCTCTCTCTCGCTTTCTCGATCCCTTTCATAAACGCGCAATGCACAAACAACGGAGCTCCATATAAACGGCTGGCGCAGTTGTTCAAATCTGCATTTGCTGACAGACTGTTTGGGCTACTTATGGGGATTATGAGAGATGTCGGCCTGACTATTTATTTAGATGAACATTTTTTAATTTTATGCCTTAGCCAGAAGATAAAAATACATAAAAATATGTTTAGATCATTTACTTTAATCAATATTATTGGAATGTGAATAAACTTTCAACCAGCACAACAAAAAATATGTTTCTAAAGACCTACTGTACCTTCAAAGAGAACAAAATTTTCACTTTCTAATTAACTGGCAGAATTTGCTGCGATAGGAAAAGCTGCGTGAATCTTTTCTTCATTTAATAAATGACCTGTGCCTCAGAAGACAGTATGCCGATGCGCAATGAATGCGAGGTGGCATTTGAAGACGTGAGAAGTGGAGAACAGACGCTTTTGACAGTTCTAGAGGTAATTAATAATAAGATAACAATAATACTGAAGGAACAAAACAACATTTCAGATGTTTTACAACACAGGCAGCCTGCTGGTTTATCCAGTAAAGGTAATGTTTAGGAAAAAGCATTATATTGTATATATATTATGTTATATTGTATATATTTATATGCTGTCAACCAGCGTAAAAAAGGAAGAAGAAGAAATCGTCGTTCTCGCCATCATATGGATTTACTTTCATTGGCTAGACACCGGCCTCACAGTTCTGTGAATGTCAGTGCCGTCACTTATTGATCCGCGATTGGTAAATGTGGCTTGTGTGGACGCTACTATGCTACTTGACTAAAAAAAAATAAATAAAAAAATTCACTAATGAAAAGATATGTGATTTAAAAAGTAGCGACTCTACCACCACACTACTGAGAAATATAGTTAAACTAGTAGCGTTACTGCTTGTAGCGACGCTACTGAACAACACTGAAAATAAGTAAACGAGACAGCAGCAAGAACATCGAGTTCAGCTCCAACCCTGGTCAAACACACCTGAACCAATTAATAAGGACCTGAACAGCGCTTGATAATTACAGGCAGGTGTGTTATATATTGGTTGCAACTGAAATCTGCAGGAAGGTAGCTCTCCAGGAACAAGGTTGGTCACCCATGATTTACAATATCTTCATATTTGTTTATGCAATTTCTGTAAATTTACAAAATCACACTGTTTTATTTGTATTGTAAGAATAATTAAATAAAAGTAAACACCTTATTTGAGTTTCGAAGGAGTTTTTTTTTCTTATTTCTACAACTAAAATGCATTCTAAGCTGTTCATCCCAGTAAAATGTGATTGATCCAGTCTCCTGCATGCGCACAAAACATATTTCATAAGAAACACACACACACAAATAAAACATGCATTTAGTAAAATAAGTGAATGCATTCATGATCAGTTAACTATGTTTATGTACCGCTGACTCTTTAAACAATTCATTAACTTTTCTAATTTTGACTGTAATATAATGTTGTGCACCTTTTGTGAAGCTGCTTTGGAATGGTAATCATTGTAAAAAGTGCTATATAATTACACTTGAATTAAATTGAATAATTGTATAGTAGCAGAATTGATCTATGCAAATGTAAAAATAGCTTGGAAAAAATAAACTTTTTTTAATAACTCAAATTTACTGCCCGTTTGTTATGTTAGGGATGAAAACATCCACTGCATTAAGCTGCTGTAAAAATGCATCAGATAAATATTTTTTTGCATTGTTAATCAACCCCAGTCCTGATTAAAACTACTAAATTGTTTAGAAAATTACAAAATTTTAATTCTTTAGTTGCCATATTCACAAATTATGTTACTGATTTGGTAAAAAAAAAATAAATAAATAAATAAAATAAAAATCACACAAAATGACGCATTTTCAATATAAAAAGTACTTTTTTTTAACCTTTTATCACAGTCTTGAACATGTGAATGATTCTTTCAGGAAATCGCTTTCAGGACTTAACTTGTGCCGGAACACGCCGGATACGGAACTTCTGAAATCTGATCCGGCACCTCATTTTTCCTATCACCCTACTCACCTGTCCTTTTCCCTCGCCCGCTGTGCATTTTTACTTTGTTCCACGACTCCCCAACCCTCTTCACGTTCGTCCGTGACAACCAACCCCTGCCCCGGTTCTTAACTTATGTCCGCGACACCTCTCCGCTATCCAACAGCGCTAAACCTCTACGGGTAGTATGTCGGATCCGTAACCCCGCTCTGTTACGGGACTTTACCATTCACAAATTGAGCACTGGTAACAACCTTGATTTTGATGCACTATTAGATAAATAATTTTTCTCCCTAATTTACTGTAGGTGGCTGTTTTTGCCCTATTGACTTCCATTATTACCACATTTGTTGGTGTATGAACACACAGTCTTTGTTATTATTTACTCCATGTAGTTCTGAGCGCTGAGATGCATTTTTTGATTTTCTCAGATACATCATGTGCGTAAAGGTCATTCTCACACACCCTTTAATTTACAGTTGTACACCATATAAAATCCAGAAACTAAGCTTTTTATTTATTTCTTTGTTTTATTTCATCTAAAGGGTTAATGGTGCCAACTGATGGTCAACAGTAACAATTACAAATTTTACCTCTTTCCAACAGGAAAAATGCTTGATTATATGGTGCCACAGTTTTGTACACAAAAAACAAGGTTATAATGGAGGTCAATGGGGCAAAAACAGTCACCAACAGTAAATTGGGAGAGAAAAAAAAAAAAAACATTTAATCAAACACAATGTATCACAGGCAATGTTGTTTGACATGTCTAAGACTTTGATAAAAAGTAAAAAAAATCCAGTCCACAATTACTTTTTATATGGAAAATACGTCATTTTTGTGTGTTTTTTAACCAAATTAGTGACATCATTTTTAAATGTGGCAATTAAAGAGTTCAAATCCTGTAATTTTCTAAGGAATTTAGTAGTTTTGATCATGACTGAGGTTGATTAACGCATAACATTTTAAAAAATATATTAATCTGCTGCATTTTTACATCAATTTAATTTAGTAGATGTTTGCATCCCTATCATCACATAAGGGTAGTAAATTTGTTTTAAATTTCAAAGCATTTTCTAAAAATATGTGTCGAAATAAGATTTGTCACCAAAACTTATTTTGCTCACTGAAACACAGAAAAGGTTATGGCCAAATTTAGAATTAAAATCACCCCAGGGTGGATGAAAACATCCCCAACAGTACATAAGGGTTAAATAACTTTTTATTCAACTATTTGACAATTGACACCCCACAGTGTGACATAGCTTATAACTGGCATCATGTTCATACAGTGTGACAAACAACAACCTTAAAAGACTTGCTATAAGCAAGAAGACGTGTTGTTCTTATCCGCAACATCAGCACTGTGCTAATTCTCTATTAAAATAACTGAGCCAATTGAATCAGAATTTTTTCAGTGTCCCCTTTTCCTAACCTTAACCAACCCCCCATCAAGTCTGAGAAACCTTTCCTCTTTCTCTCCAGCTCTCTCAAGACTAAAATCAAATTAATCATGGTCAGGTGATCTAGATGAGGACTATCGATTGCCATTTCTCACCATCACAGCTCTCAGGCAATGGACAGATGGATGTCTTTGCCACTTGCCTCACTAATGTGGCTTTTAATTGTGTTTTGTTAGCTTGTTTTTTTTCCCTTCCCCCTTGCATGGTTATTAATGTCAGTGACATTTGGGTGTTGCTGGGTTGGAAAGATATGACATCCCCCGTCTCTCGTACCTTTACGCCAAGATCCTTCATCAGATCAATCTCAAACTGCACCACCTCGTAGGGCAACCGGAACTGAGGGATTTCTGAAGTGCTGAAAACAGAGACGAGAAGGCCAAAAAACAATGTTTAATATGTACTGCTGCGTCTGTGTGGAATTAAATTGATTAGTCAGTGAGGATGCTCTGAAGGATCAGTCTGTTGAGCTCTGTACAACTTTGTCGCAGTCTTTCTCGCTTATTGAAAATGAATAATGTCTCGTTGCTTTGACGCTGTGCGAATCGATGGAGCATGTGAAAGGTATGGAGGATATGACAAGCTCGGCAGAGTCGAAGTCTCTGTCGGGTGTGAGTAAAATAATAATAACAGGGATCTGAAGGTGCTGTATGAATCAGACTTCAATACATAACCTTTAGGGCAAATGGCGTGTGATCATGTGATCTCTTGCACTCAAGAGCGTGTTTCCCTCATTAAAGCTCCATGAGGAGTATGAAACTAACAGTACCCACATAAAATCAAAGTCTGAATCGCAAAGTACTCATTTATAAATGAATAAGTATGATGCACAAACCACATGAATGTTCACAATGTTTAAAGACGTTGGGATTTTTTGTCATTATGCCATTTGTTAAATAAAAAAACAAACAAAAAATCATGATTACAAAATATTGACTGTTGATCTTGTTGAGTGAATTATCATCCAAAAAATGCCATGCGCTACAACCGTTGTTTAGCATAATATACTGGTATTACTATACTGAATGTACAAATAATTTGTGGTAAAACAAACAAAAAAAAGTGTACCTAAAGCTCTAGTTATCCTAAGAATCATACACACTGGCTGTTTCTCAAGTGTGCAAAGTTCAAACTTGCGTCCTTGCCAAGTTGAACAGATTTGGAAGAAAGAACTACAGAGGATGCGGGTCCACAAGTCGGGTACTTTTTCAAATGGAATGGCAGTGTCCATATAATGTCACTTACCTCACCATAGATTCATCAGTTTTAATGTACATTAACAATTAAATGATTTAATTATATAAAGCACAGCTTTATAATTAATATATTTATATTATAAATCTATATTTTTTATTTTAAAAATGTAAACATAAATCACTATAAATGTGAAGTAAAATGTATTAATAAGTGAAGTAAAATTCGTGTCTCTGATTATCAGGTTTTAGTAAACTATAATGGACATTATAGAAATATACAGTACGTAAACGTAAACAATAGGAAATAATGATAATGTTAGGCAATTTGGTACATTAAACAATGACAAACAACGTACAACATGGTAATTAAAGACAATTATAAAACGTAACAAAATAACACTGTCAAAATAATACACCTAAGGACAAATAATGGATTTCTAAGATCAAAAACTGTCCATTAGATATGCACAAGTTGTATTAAATATCATGTTTTAACTAAAATGGACAGATGCAATCCAGCGGTACATCCGTAATGGACTGGCTGATTAAAGCTGCTCTCGATGGAGGAGGTGATGATGAAGCTCCTGCTGACAAGCTGGAGGTCAGAGTGCGCATAAGCTGAGGCACATCGTCAAAGATCTTCATAAATAAACTGCCAATTCGAGTTTAAAACAACCACATTCTCACCTGAACAACTCTTAAAACTTTATTTTGTAACATAACAGAGGAGTATTTTTAAAACAGTGTAAATTATCTCCTCTGCCATTAGCTTTCGCTGGTAAGGTTGCAATGTATTCTGGGATACATGTGCTTCGCACAACTCACCTCTCGATGCATCCTTGGCAAAAGGGGTGGAGCAAGAACACATTCGGGATTTTTTTTCTGTACTTGGCAAGATGTGATTTTGGCAATATTGGAACAGTACTTCGGCGACGGTTGATGACGTTTCACGATGACACAAGAACGCAAGCACAGACAAGAACACATACTGAGAAACAGCCATTTATTTCTATTGATAATTTTTTTGATCTAAGGCCAATTAAAAAATTTGTTTGTGGTTTAATGACAATTAACCAACACTCTTAATACCTACTGGCAAATTTATTAGATATTCCTGGTAAATTGGTCTTCAAACCAAATATCTAATATATACCCTTAAATTGTATGGGTTCCGTTTATACTTGACCACAAATGCATCTCCTCCTAACTGATATGATTTCCACTTTTTAAATTTTGCGATATAAACAAATTTAATGTCAACTGAAGCATCAGATACAGATAAGAAACTTAAGCTATATATCTTGTTTGGCATAGGAATGAACTATATGTAGGATACACGGGACTTTGTACTTTGCTTGTCTTCCAAACATCATTACAAGTGTACAATGCACACTAAGTCAGTACCACAATGCACTTGCAACAGCAAATCTAAAACAGATGTTAAATAATACCCATACCCAACTGTGAGATTTTGTGTGAATTTCCGCTTCTCACAACAATATAACATCCACAGAGGTTTACGTTTCTAAATAAATACATTTTTAATAGTTAAATTAACATTTGTATACATAACACAACTTCAATTACTTTGTTACATTACTAATAGACAGCTCACTAAGTGCCACAGGATTTGACCAAGAAGTTTAAAATCCAATGTGTTTGAGAGATTTATCATATAGCAAAGCATAAACAAAAAGCATCCCTTCTGATGAGCTCAGTTTTTGAATGTACTCATTTTCATTCACTATTTTAGGTGGATTAATGTGGGAAAGAGAGAATGAGGGTACAGGGGCAACTTTCAAAAGCAAACCAAAATGATCTGTTAATCGAATCAAACATCAGAATGGAGAGGAATAAGAATACAAGTGAGTTTCAAGCATGGCATTGGTTCATAGCGCCAGACGGGCAGCTCTGAGTATTTCGGAAGCTGCTTATGATCTGCTGGGATTTTCAAGTACGTGTTTCTCTAGGGTTTAAATAGGATTCAAAAGATAGAAAATATCTAGTTCTGTGGGCAAAAATACCTTGTTGGTGCCAGGGGTCAGATTGAAATGGCAAGACTGGTTGAGCTGATAGAAGTCAAGTCAAATAACAACTGATTAAAATGAAATGTGCAGAGGAGCATCTCTCAATGCACAACATGTCTGCAGTTAAGAAGGTCTGTTATTAAAGTGGACCTATTA
The DNA here is from genome assembly GCF_052040795.2 of Danio rerio. Taxonomy (NCBI): domain Eukaryota; kingdom Metazoa; phylum Chordata; class Actinopteri; order Cypriniformes; family Danionidae; genus Danio; species Danio rerio. The sequence continues at coordinate 23,385,188 of NC_141022.1, forward strand.
TGCAAAAATCACTTGTATAAGGGGTTTAAACACAGTCTGACATGCAGGCATTTGTAGCCCCGACCTCTTTTGAAAAATAGCACAATCTCCTTTGAATTTAAAGTCACCAAAATGGCACAATTAGGATGAAAGCCTTACGGGGCTTGTTTCAAAGAGTTATAAAACATTATTTATTTGGTATTTTGAGCTGTAACTTTACATACACACTCTGGAGACATAAGACACCCTTTTTAACATCTTGTAAAAAGGGGCATAATAGGTCCCTTTAATATTTGTATTTAATCAGTTTAACACAGGACTGTCAATTCTCAGTCCTGGAGGGCAACTGTCCTGGCTCAGTAGGTTGTGCACACAAATTTGGCCATTGGTAAGGCCAGTGATGGGCTTGGTTCACTACACAATGGGACACTTAACGTGACATGAGAATGTCCTGGTTGTACAACATCAAGAATGGAATTTATAAATTTATCTACATAACTGAAATTTTTAATATTCATTTTATAAAGTGCTAAAAGAACAGAATTAAATTATGTATGCATGCATGTATTGATGGTTTCATATACCAACAACATTTCAACCATTAATCAATCATTTACAAATGTTTGCTAGATTGTTCTGTCTGGTCTATGATCATTTAAATATAAATACATGTATAAATACATATTTTAAATATGAAAAATCTAAATGTTTTTTTTCCCCAAAATATGTTTTGTTTGTTGTTACCTTTAGAGATTTTTGTGAATTCATAATTCACGCTTTAGAGTTCCATTAAAGGTGCTGTATGTAAATGTTTGAGTCTTCTAAAGCATAAAAATGCAAAGGAACATGCTAAGTGAACATTCTTGTTTATCTGAAAAACAATGCTAAAGTCAGTTATTCTGCGTAAAAAGGTGTGTTATGTGCGGCTGTCTTTGTTTTGGTTCTCTTAACCCGCCCATCTTCACGTTAGCCAATTATATTTCAGAACCCCGGGTTGCCTTGGCCCAGGTTGGAAAACCATGTATTTAATTAATTTAGTCAGAAAGGCTCTCAAAGCATGCGTCCATGACCAAAATGCAACCTCCGGTGGACCATAACGGCCTCTAAAATGAGATGCAGATTCAGAGTTCCACATAAGGAGGTATTTAATAAGCAAATAATATAAATATTATGAATGTAAACATTAGGTAAGCAGGTTACATGGAAACCCGTGTCCTTACTTCACGCTGCAGTACATGATGAGATTTGCAGTGATAAGCAATTTGTCTGTTTGCACAACAAAAAATTAAATACAGCCATTCAGAAGCACAGAATATTGCACTCACTGATGAAATGGATAGGTTTAAAATCTAATTAATACAAATTAAACCTCTTTAACATTATTAAATGTGCATGCTGAATCATTGATATGTGTTTGCTTGCACTGAGTCACAGTTCTAAAGTTCCGTTTCAAACTGTTTATGTTATTTTCAAGATCTGAGGTGAACTGCTGCTGCTGCTTTCAGTAGCATGGCAATTAATGTCTGGTAAAATGGCATTCAAACTCGCATTATTAGCATTTATCACTGAATAAAGCACATGAGGTGTACCTGATCACTGTCAAAGTTTTTTTTTTTGTTGTTGTTGTTCTGCTTAAAGAATTTGAAGCCATTTTTAAAATATAAATTTCAGATGTTGGTTAGATCAAAAACTCCATTAAAATGGAAAATATTCCTTCTATTGCTCTATCATTATTGCTTTTATTTAGAACACAGTTTAAATCAGCCTTTAGGCTCGATAGTCAGACACACTCCTGTTGGTCATCAATCTGGCAACCTGCGCCTGCATACGTATGTTTTGAACCAGGCAAGCAATACCTATATACCAATTCCGGTGCATCCCAAATTGCATTCTCATGCACTATTCTACGCCATTTTGTAGTATAAGTGTAAGTAGTGCGTTCACACTGAAAACTCTACAAATTTAATTTAAACACTTTAATTACCTGGATGATGCACTCATTTAGTTGGTAAAATGAAGTGTTTGGAATGATGGACACTTCACGGAATCAAAGACCGCAGGTTTGCTCACGTAGCGGAAAGGGCAGAGCTATCAGGCGCACATATTGGATAACTTTATTTATTTGGGATGGTGAAACTCCAATTAGAGTGATTATAGCACTCCCGAGTGCATCATACTTATGGCAGGTAATATTTGATATTTGGTCTTTCATTTCACTGATTTGGCAACCATCGAACGTCTCCAGTGAAACGGTTTGAATTTCCGATTAGTAAAAAAAAACTGTAGTGCTCCATTTGGGACAACACTACATACATGAACTATAATGTTGAGTAAGTGAATAAATACATAGTGCATGAGTACATAGTGTGTAGTGTGCCATTTGGGAGCAGCTATTTTCTATGTCTTTCTTCCTTAACACACCTAACTCAGATCATCAACTCGTTTCCAGAGAGATCCATGAACTGATCTTTGTTAAATAAGAGAGACATAAGAGAGACAGGGCAGGGGATCCCGCAAACTGGAATTGGGAACCACCTCATTAAGAAAACATAGCAAGCATTGATGCTCCCTGATTTTCACAGTGCACTGTGGGACATTTTAAGCAGTGATAGTTTCAGTGGACTAAAATAATTTTGCAATTGAGCCAGCCCTTAAAAAAGGTTGACTCCCTGATCAGTGCCTTTACTACTGAATGAAGAATCTAATGGAGACATACCACTGGAGTTTAACTGCAATTTGCCTCAATACACCTGTCAGTAAATTTCTGCTGTCTTGACTGGTTAATTAAGGTGTGTTTAATTAGAGTAGGAACTAGAACTTGCAAGACAGCAGTAGGTTTGGACACCTCTGGTTTAGCAGACATTTATTTATTTTCCCTCAGCTTAGTCCTTTTATTCATTAGGGGTCGCCACAGCGAAATAACCCACTAACTGATCCAGCATATGTTTTACACAGTAGATACCCTTCCAGCTGCAACCCAGTACTGGGAAATATCCATACACACTCACACATTCATATAATACAGCCAATTTAGTTTATTCAATTGACCTACACCGCATGTCTTTGGACTGTGAGGGAAACCAGAGCACCTAGAAGAAACTTACGCGAACACGAGGAGAACATGCAGAAACTCCTCACAGAAACGCAACTGACCCAGCTGGGACTCAAACCAGCGACCTTCTTGCAGTGAGGCGACAGTGTTAACCATCAGTGCTTAACCATGGGTTAAGCAGACATTTAGCAGATTATTCAGACAACATTCACTGTACCTCAAGCCACCAATGTATTTCTGCTTCTCGAAGATGGTGATGTTGTCATATCCTAGCCGGGCCAGGAAGGAGGCGCAGCTGATGCTGGCAGGGCCGCAGCCAATGAGAGCGATCCTTGTGTGGAAACTCTTCGGCATGTTGTCCGCCGTGGGAAGCTCTGGATTCCTGATCTGAGGGATGCCCATCTTACTGAACACCTGAGGACAGTAAACAAACCTCAGCTTCATTTCAACCCTCTAAATACACAGAAATCCTATTTCTCCAGCACAGCAAGCTCAGGAATATTTATACGGAATCAGCAGACAAATTACAGTTCAAAGTTGATCCCCCTTGAGCTTTTTAATAGTAAAAGCATGGATCCGCTGTGGACAAATGTAACAACATTACGCCGTGATTCTCCTTCCTCTCTTATTTAGCTCCAGAAAGTCTTTCAGGCCCAGTTTGCATCATCTCATCTCAACCGGCTGTTTACCAGAAGCTGCCCTGGGCATATAATGCGATTTACTGTATGTGATGTACTGTACAGTTCCTGCTTTACAGTAATGCAGGCGCTGGTCTGTGTGAGGAGAGAAGAGAAGGTAAACGAGTGCTGATGGCTCTGTCTCGGGCTTATCTAATCAACAGGCTGATAAACAACCCTGGCCTTTCACATTTGAGAAGAGAGAAGCTGTCATCTCGGCGGTAAGAGGTGATGGGACAGTTCGGTCAGCCTTCTCTTGCAGGACTCTGGATGTTTTTTTTTTTTGTTTTTTTTTAAGAATGGGGGTGGGGGGGGGGGGGGTGAGAATGGAGAGATTCACTGAGGTCAGGTGAAGAGTAGATAAGACAGGGTGAAGATGGGACAGCTAGACAATTGACAGATGGACACTTGAGTTTCAGAAATAAAGGAGGGCAGGGGATTGTACAGCTGGGTCATTTCTACAGAAAGCCTGTCATACAGTATGTGGACATAACTTGAGGGAAAAAAAATGCCTTTGTTGTAGGGTATTGAAGACATTTTTTAAGATACAATAGAAAAAAAGGGTGGAATGAAGGGTGGAGCCTTCAACTGCAGCTTGTGCTATATTGAACAGACGCACTTCACTTCAAAACTATAGCGGCCGTTTTCCGACTAAACTAAATTTATTTTTGACGTCTTGGTCACACTGTTTGGAGGGCCGGAACAAACTGCCTCGGGGGTCAGGTTTGGTCTGCAGGCCGCAAATTGAATAGCCCTGCTGTAGACTATCAAAAATATATAGCTTAAAGGGGCTAATAATTTTGACCATAAAATGTTTTTTTTTTTTTTTTTTTTTTAACTAAAACTTAATTAAATTAATTATTCTAGCCGAAATAAAACAAATGCGACTTTCTTAAGACGAAAAAATATTATCAGACATACTGTGGAAATTTCCTTGCTCTGATTAACATCATTTGGGAAATATTTTAAAAATAAAACAAAATCAGAGGGGGGCTAATAATTCTGACTTTAACTGTACATATACATACATGACTTTTTATACTATATGTTAAATTCTTTATCCACAAAAAAAAAACTTAAATCCTCTCCCTCATTTGCCTATTTCTTAATTGAAAATAAATTCCTGAAAAATTCTGCAAGTTGATAGAAAATTTATAAAGATAATATTAAATTAATCTTTGATGTTTTCTGTGTTTTTTTATTTAATTTTGTACTTCCCCTTAATTTTTTTTGCTTTTTCCTTTTTATTTCTCATGTGTTATTGTTCTTATTCCCTTGTAATTGTATGTACTTGTATTTCAGTCTCTTACAGATTACTTCCTAATTTATATTGTACATTTCTTCTTTTCTAAATAAAAGTTCACATCAAAAAAATTAAATAAAAAAATAATATTAATAAAAAAAAAGTAGTCTATTAGCAACGGGATCTTTGTTGTCGTTGATATTTTTTTGTTATTCTACTGTATATTGTGCAACTGCAGAAGAGTCAAGCTTTCAATAAGACAATTATTAAAACTCTTTTTAATTTTTAAATTGAGATGCTAATAGTTTAATTCGATGCTAAGCTAAGCTAAAAAAATCCTATAACACTGCAAACTCAAGTAGTGGCTGCTAACATAATGAAAGTGCATATATTAAAGTATATTTTTAAATGAAAATGTGGTGAATAAATTATTTCAGTCCTAATCTAATTACAAATGTTTTTATTTATTTTTTTAACTGACAGCCTTATGACAATGAACAATAAAACCAACAATAAACCTTTTACCAACAATAAAACCATACAAACTAAATAAAAAGGACAGCTCAGTCACTAGACAGTGTTTCTAACTCATTCATTTCTAAAGTCTTTGTTTTCTACTTTTCCACTTTAAGCTTAACAACTAAAGACAAAGCAAGAGAGCAAAGGCTAACAATCTCTCCCTCTCTTTCTCCCTCAGCCTGTTTTTGATTTACACTTTTGAAAAAGAAAAGTCAATTCTATCGGACAAAAAGAAAAAAAAGACTTTCCCACTTCTCAGAAGAACTAAAAAGACCCTGGTGATTGTTCTAGGGATGTGATGTGAGGAACTGAAAGTACAAGGCAGCAGAAAGAACAGTTTGAATCATGACATTAAAATCGCCATTCAACTCTAAAAATATGATCTGGACTTAAAGCAGACAATAAATTTTTCACATTACTTTTCAGCTTGAACGATTATCTATAGACTACAGTCTGACAGCACTTAGTTGCAACAGACCTTTGACTTCGGGCTGCAAAAAAATCTGGACCACGCAGCAAATATCTCTGCCTTACCTCAGTAGCGAACTGCTGAAGCCCACCAATATTGATAGGCCCTTCCTCAGAGGCGTAGAGGTTACAGCCCCCAACGCACAGATCAGAGGTGGGACACACCATGCCACAGGTCAGACCCAGTGGGTTATCGGACAGGATTGCTTTAGCAGCACCGTAGTAGTTCTGGAAGACACACAAAAGAGTCGGCGATCAACACAAACTCGTGCTGCGCTTACCTGGCCAAATAAAGCCATGTATAAGTGCCTGTGCTTAACTAACTGAGAAATATAATACACAAAGGATTATGAGATTATCACTTAAGCCAACATCAATAAAGTCTGTTCAGCGTAGCTGCTGAGCGAGCAAGTTCAAGCGTTGTAATACTGTAGGCGATACCTTGTTGGAAATGCTGGTGATGAAAGATTTGATATCCAAATTGGTGGGGCAGCTTTTCTGGCATGGAGCGTCTGCGCATTTCAGGCATCTGTCAAAAAAAGCAATGAATTTGTGTTGACTTCAGTTGCACATTTATACAGACAATCAGCCCAAAATCTTTAATCAGTCTAATAATGATTTCACAATTTGTTAAATTCCTAGACTTTAAAAAAAAAATTAACAAAAAAAGTTTTAAATAACTGATAAAGAATTATCTGATTTTATGAAATGACTTATGAAGCTGTTTTGTGGGTATATTTGGGTCAGATAATAATGAATAAAACACTTGCGCCCAATCCCAATTAAGAGGACCTTACTATTAAGCCTCCTTTTCACTGCACATAAAAAACGACAAGCGACAGACCAGAAGTCATTCATTTCCAATGGAGAGTCCGAATTGAGCTGTGGATATATTGAAATATTTGAACTTCTGCGACTAGACCGTAAGCAACCGGCCAACCGGATGTGATGTATTTCAGTGTTGTTCAAGCAGGTCCATGCGCACGAGAGGAGATCAAGTTTCTTCGTAATTTTTTTTAAATCAGAAAAAAGTCTATTAAAAAAAATTCTATTTATAAATGAGTAATAAAAAATATGTTAATGTTTTTCCACATTCCCTCCTAAATTTTTAGCGATCTATGAGTTTCTAGTATTCATTCATTCGTTCAACCACAGAAAATAAAAGGCTCTTGCTTTTGAACTCCTTTATTTCGAACACTGCGAGTACAGCTTCTCTCCCATAGAGCGCGACAAAACTGAAAAGTCTGTGCAACTGCCAAAAGGGAGCGTAATCCGACAGTCGTGTCTAAATGTCATGTGCAACGGAAAGGCGGCTTTATGCCCGATTCACATGGGGCTTCAGCGTCAATGCTTGACAGAGCGTGTGTCTGAAGCTGAGGCTGACGCGATCATCAGCTTCAGCCAATCAAATTAGTTAGCAATCGGCTACTGATAGCTGGTGTATTTGCATACGGCGATCTGATTGGCTGACGCTTCTGTTAGCGCTTGAAAAGCTGAGAAAGTATATTTACTTCAAGAAATTATTTTAAAATGATCATTTTGTGTCCAATATTATGTCAGAAGAGAAAAATGTCATGTTAAACTGTTTTGACAGATTTTTTAAGAACTTTGTTAAAGAATGTTTTTTTAAAGAAATATCATACCTTCCGTTATTCATTCATTTATTTTCTTGTCGGCTTAGTCCGTTTATTAATCTAGGGTCGCCACAGCGGAATAAACCGCCAACTTATCCAGCAAATTTTTACGCAGCGGATGCCCTTCCTGCCGCAACCCATCTCTGGGAAACATCCACACACACACATTCACACACACACTACGGGAAATTTAGACTACCCAATTCACCTGTACCGCATGACTTTGGACAGTGGGGGAAACCGGAGCACCCGGAGGATACCCACGCGAACGCAGGGAGAACATGCAAACTCCACACAGAAACACCAACTGAGCCGAGGCTCGAACCAGTGACCTTTTTGCTGTGAAGCTTCCCCCACCTTCCGTTATCATCTTTTTAAAGAATGCCATATGTAGTGATTGAACATGGCCATTTTGAACAGTGCAAAATGATTTAACAATCTGTGTGAGCTTGTGAAGAACTCTTTCCAATATGAAGTTCTAATCGTCCAGTCAGTATCAATTGGCTTAAACAATTGTGTTTTTAATTGTGTGTTAAATTTTACATTACGCACAACATTACTTATAAAGAGGGCTGTAAGCGTAAAATAAGCACAGGATACACTAAAGGTAAAGCATACAAAATCTTGAATCAAATACACTACTGGCTCTGCTGATGGTGTGCAGCAAGAGATAATGGCTGGCTCTTTGTTTGGTTCGAAAAAAGGCGAGCTGAGAACAAATGGCTGAGCGATGCTTGTTTTATCCCAGACATGTCTCTGCACTGACTGTGAAGACTGATACCTCTGACAAATACTGCTGACTTCATAATGACCAGGGAACTCCATATTGGTAGACAACAACATGCCTGCTTTAAATTATACATGAGATAATTTGGCTCCAACCAATTAAATATTCATGGAGGAACAAAATGCACATTCCATCGAAGAGAACGAGTGGAATGGGTCTGGATATACTGTAGGTATGGCTCGGTTTGGTCCCTGGGACTGTGAAATCCATTTGAAACCCAAGGCTAAAACATCATGTGTATAACACTAATTAAGCAAATCAAATGTTTGGTTTTACATATGTCTTTAAAAATAGTTTGCCTCATAATATCCTACCACTGAGTCAGCTGGACTGACCAGAAAAAAAGCTCACCAGAGCAAATGACTGCATTTGTTTGTGAGTTTTAAAAGGCATTAAAGCTTCATACGCTCACAATAATTGCCGCACAACATTATTTTGGTTTGGAGCCAATCAAACTGACTTACAAGTAGGGATGGGAATCATTAAGAATTCTTGACAGGTTCTGGTTGACTGCACTGCCTGTGCTATGCTTTTTGATTTATTATATAAACTGGTTCATAAGAATCTTATGTTCAGGAATCAGACTACACTGTCTGCACTGTGTATTTCTGATTCATCGAACTGGTTCATAAATGTTTTTGGTGCAGGAATTGGATAAGACAATGTGCCCTGTTGTAGTGTTTTTCCCTTCTCTCTATTCATTATTTAGTATCAGTTCATAAGAGACATTTGTTCTGATATCAAACAGCACCGTTTGTATAATTTTGATTCATTATTATGAACTTATTCATAAAAGAATTAGTTTGGGAATCAGACTCCAGTGATATGTTTTTGAATCATTAAATGAATAGTTTATCCAAAGATGAAAATTCTGTCATCATTTTCCAACCCAGGCTCATTGGAGATGCGTGCCCAGGACTACATTTTTGGGAATCACAAAATATGTGCCTGGGGCTACGTCTGCTTGTAGTTTTTGTTTTCACAAATCCATTAGAGGCCGCCGTGTACATATTTGACAATCTCAAATATGTTTACCTGGTTTCCAGTACTGTCCTTCATTACACTGTAAAGAAATGCTGGGTTCTACAAAATTCCTTCATATTGTCCCAACACAAATCAGTAACATATACTCAGGAGATTTAGTGTGGTGCATTTTTTTACAACACTTAAGCATCTATAACTTAACTATAATTTTGATCATTATGAACTCTAGCACAAATTGTCTTCTTTAAAAGATGCATGAACTGTAAATGTAGAGCAAATTATTCAGCAACTGTTACTGTTTTAGTTTGGAAGGACTTTTTTTTTTAAAGGTGAAAGGCCTCTGAAGGTGAGAGAGAGAAATCTCATTTTGTATGCTTTCATGATCAAATTTGAAATATAAACTCATGAAACACTTGGCTTTTAAGGCATGTTTTTTCTAGGTTCTTACATTAATGTTTTCCTGTGTTTGTATAAACAAATAACGAACACAATACATTATTTTTACTCATTACTTCATAATGTATAGCTTTTTTGTATTTTTGAGCATGAAACTTTCCAGATGGACCATTGTACTGTAAAGCTCAAAGTAAAGCTGTCTTCTTTCCAATGGTACCTAATTTTAGTTGTAGCTCCCTGGGGTCAAGAACTGTTACTATTTGAAGTTAGGTAGGTGTGAATCCCTAAAAGTGAGTGCTGGACAAAAAATTTTAAGCTAACTTGGATTGAACATAAAACAATTAAGTTGTAAAAAAAATAAATAATAATAATAATAAAGTGTGCTGGTTCAACTTATTTTAAATAAGTAGTTTGAATAAATAGCTAAATTATTTTTTTAAGTGTAGACTCTAACCCTGGTTCACTTCATGTCCCGAGTCTGACTCCTAAAAAGATGAGCTACAAAGCAAACTGAACATGCTGGAAAAAGCTTCATACAGAGGCAAGCGATCATCGATAGCAAGTTTTTAGTGGTGTCATACCATACTGCAATGATTGTTTTAAACATAAATTGTAGCGAGACGTATGCCAGGGCATGTATTTCATTGTCATTTACTGTCATACACTCACCCTTCACTTGATCAAAACCTACTGTATAGAGATTTTCTTCTGTTGAAAACAAATGAAGATGTTGAGAATACTGGAAGCTGGCACCCATTGACTTCCATATTCATTTTAGTAATAAACTCATAAAGGATCAAAACCACGAGAAAGAGTAAGAATGCTTCTCACAGGTTTGAAATATACTTGTGATGGCAGCCGGTTTGAAACGCACCTTTTATCCACAGCATATGCGTTTACTACATGCGAAATAATAATAATAATGTGATTTTAACTATATTTTTATTTATCATGACATTGATATACAACGTTTCTTTTCAATGGGTTAAAGTTATTAAAAAAGGTTGTTGAGATAAAAGAAATCCACTATTTATCTAACTTTTTTGCTATTTAGGAGCCATGTGTACTCACTGATAGATAAAGGCTGCTCTTTCTCTCTCTCGCTCAATTCAATTCAATTCAATAATTGCTTTATTGGCATGACAAATGTTACAAATGTATTGCCAAAGCAGTTATAAAGTATCTCTCTCTAAAGTTCCTTTATTGGCATGAAATTTAGTACAGTATTGCCAAAGCATTTTAGATATAAATAAATGTCAATGTGAGTCGTGCATCAATAAAAACCATAGTGAATGATGTTAACTCTGACGTTTTAATTTCAGAACAGACTTCAGCTCACCCCCAAACAGTAGCGGCGCAAGCTTAACTGGCGCTCTAGGCAAATGACGGTCGTGCCGCCCACACGGTGTTCATGCTGCCCTTTATCAGACGAAAGTAAAGAGTGGGGGGTGGAGGTGTCACTCCTTGCAAGATACCGCCCAGGGAGATCGTCCACATTGCCCATGCCTAAATCCGCCACTAGTCCCAAACCTTAAATCTCATACACAAGGACTAAAAAAACGTTTATATTGCCATGTAGCACAAGTATTTAGGCACGTTAAGAGAGAAAGAGAGAGAAAGAGAGAGAGAGAGAGAGAGAGATATCCGCCGCATAACCAATATAAATTAATATTAAACTCAGTTGTGTAAAGTAACTAATTACAAATACTCAAATTACTGTAATTAAGTAGTTTTTCTCAGGAACTGTAATGTACTGAGTAGTTTTAGAATAGTGTATTTTTACTTTCCCTTAAGTACATTTTTAGTGCTGTATTGGTAGTTTTACTCCACTACCATGTAGTCACTCTTTTTTTTTTTTTTCTTGTCTATGGAGATTAGAACAATCTGTGATTCCCGTCCAATCAAATTGCACATAGAAGGTAAATTGCATCATAATGTACTACCTCAAGACATGTGTACTTTATAATTGCAGCAAACGGTTTGGAAGCATTAAAAGTGTCCAAGCAGATGTCCAAAATCTTTACACGCATTGACCCAGAGACTGTTTAGATGCATGTCACTGATGAGTAGATCACATGTGTTGACTGTATAATGACCGAAATGGCCTTAAACACCCATCAGGCACATGATCTCAGACTGACGTTATACCCTAACATCATGAGGATGTTGCACTTTGTTTGGAAATGAAGATAAGGTTGATGTCAGAACTCAACGTCAGACCAACGTCGATGTCTAACCTAAAACCAACCAAATATCAACGTCTAATGATATTACAGCTTGACATTGTGTGGACGTTACCACTATGACATCTATCAGACTTTGGATTTTAGTTGCCATACTTAATGAAAAAATTTTAGTATTTGACTATGTGATGTTGGTTTTAGATGTTGACTCTTCATTGGATTTTGGTCACTATTTAACAACTTAAAATCGACCAAATATCAATGTCATTTGACGTCATTATTGGACATCAAAATTATGTTGTCTTTAGACGCTGGCTAGCCATTGAATTTTGGTCACCTGACATCACAACCTAAATCTAACCTAATACTAACTTCTTGTGGCGTTGTGCGCCTGCTGGCCAATAACTAAATGCACTACAGAATGTTATGTTTACACACGCATGCACAAATCACATGTAAATGCATCAGCTTTTAACAGCGTAATACTCACTACTCTTGAGTACTTTTGAAAGGGCTACCTTTTACTCATACCTTGAGTAATATTTACAACAGATACTTTACTCTACTTGCACTACATTTTTAGGCAAATAATGGTACTTTTACTTGATTTTTCAGCATTCTTTCCACCACTAATAAAACTATTGCATACTTCATATGCATAAATCATGGACATTACAATAAGGAGCCTACTGGTTTAAAAAGGCCTAGAATAAAAGAAGATGGCTAAATGAGAACTTCAGTCATAAACTATAGTAAAACAGCTTGACAAAAAGAATTAAAAAGGAAACACTGCAAACAGATTAAATACAAGAACGGAGAAAAAAAAGTGCTATTATTATCAGCTGTCAGTCAGCACCCCGCTCTTTTACTGGTCATCGCGTCTTTGCCTTGTGCAGTGTAAATGCAGACAATCAGATATGAGTCACTTTTAAAAGAGGATGTAAGCCGATCATCAAAAAAAAAAAATAGTTTAAAGTCACAAGATCGGAATTGACCATCAAGATCTGCTTGATAAATGCAGCCTATGTGTGGGAAGCAGTTTAAATTTTGGGGTGAACTGCCCCCTTTAAAAGAACTGGTTCATAAGACAGATTGCAATGTCTGAGCTATATGTATTGTTGATTTATTTAAAATGAGTTAAGTTCAAATGATTTGTTCATGAATAATCTCAAAGTCATACTTTACTGACTTAACACAGATGAAACATAAAACAATAATGTAATTGTATTCCGTATCATGGGACTTCAAGGGCAACCATATAGAGAAAGAGAGTCAGCGCTGCGCTCCTTAGGCCTTAAATATAATTCAGTCCAATGAATATGCATTTGAAGTTATCTTTCAAGGGCAGAATAATCCAACGTGGTCATTAACCGAGTCAGCTCACCCTGTGGGCTGCGAATGAGATCTCTGATAGAAGCTGCATGTCATCGCTGCCGGGAGTTTTACATTATTTAAAGATGGATATTCTCAACGATATCAGTTATCTCACAACATCAAATATTTGCTTGTGCCTAATAACACCACAATTCAGTTGCTGTAAAACGACTCGTTTGTGCATGTACAGTACGTAGCTCCTTAGCATTGCATACAGCGCCATGCTGGAGGCGCCGTTCACATTTTGAATTGGAAATGGAGCGTTTTTCTGTGGTACATACGCAGCACAAGCACTAAGCTCTGACCCCTGCGCTCTTAAATTCGGCACCTTGTTTCATTATTTATTTGTGTGTGCGTTACCTGGTCTTAGCGCCTGCCAGTAAATGAGCCACAATGGGAGGTCAGACTAAACATGACCTCTGGATATACGTGATCTGCTCCAGCACCGTGTCGGCGCTAATACCGCATGTCGCTGCTGTGTCAAAGCAGTGTACGCTCATTTCTTTTGACAGAGGTCGTGTCTGACTGATGTTGAGGAAATATACGTTCAAGTCATGCGCTCATGTGGAGTGCGGTGCAGTTGGGAATCGCTCGCTGTTAATGATCCTCAACCCAGAAATGCCATCAATAATCCTAATGAACCTGATTAAGTAGAGCTGTCTGCACTTAGCACAGCTGGAAGATATATACAAAATGCATTAAGTAACGAGGGACTGCATTTATATTGCATATCTCTGACTGAGACAGTGTGGTCATTAGAATTGATTCCAAATAGCATGAATACATGGCTGTTCTCGCCAGAAATGATAACTGTTTTAGCTTCCAAACCAACGCATGCTACTGTTCTGTTTATTATACTGCAGAGATGTGCAGTTTTAATGTATGTAGCATTTATGTTTAAATTTGCTAAAGAAGGATTGTGATTTGCTGTCAATGTTTTTATCACTTGTCTACAGAAAAAAACTTATCGTTTCTGTATTTTGCGATTCACAGGTGTTTTCTATTGTTTTATGGTTGTGAATTGCAGTATGAGACCTTGATCTCTGCTCTGTTCTTAAATAAAAGTCTAACAGTGACTTTTATTGCCATTTCAATAGTTTAAAACAATATTTTGAGTATTGTATAATGTATACAAGGTTCATACACATATTTACTACTAAAATTCCAAGACTTCTCCATGATTTTTTCAAGACTCGCAAGTAAATTTTCATGACCTAAACACGGCAATCTATTTAGATTCAATTTATATTTATATCTATGTAAAATAGATTTATATAATCCTTACACCGCACTAGTAATGTGAGAGTATGTGATTGGCCAAGGACAGAAAAGAAGCAAATAACCTTTATTAAAGTACACAGATATCTGTTTTCCATGACTTTTCCAAAACTTTGTGAGGTTTTCTGTTTCTCCCAAACTTTTCCAGGCCTAGAAAATGCCATGTCAACATTCTATGACTTTTCCAGGTTTTTCATGACTGTATGAATCCTGCGTATATAGCAGACACCTTAGTTTTCGCAATTCCGCGATCGCTGAATCAAACGCAAAATTAAGAAAATTTGCACATTTTTTTCGATGCCACTAAATTCTTTATTAAACGCAAAATAATTGCAAAAAAATGTATAATCTCATAAAACATCCAATACCAAACAATGTAATCAAATTATTTTTATTTTAGTTTGCAATTTATTGTTTTAGATGATTCAGACGTTGTATAGGCAGCGCACCTGATGTATCTGAGAGTCTCTTAAAAAAAAAAATTATGTCTCGCCGGCACCCTCACAAACATTAGGCTACATTACCAGAACAGCAAGCCGCTTACAATAATGGAGGTTGATTCAAGGATAAGGACCACTGGACGTGACCGAATTGAAGGACATTATTTGTGCTTTACATTCACAGCTGGTATTACTGTGTGTGTAAAATCTATAAATGTTTTCATTTAACTTTTTCCTGCAGTTAACGAGAGAAAGCACTTCCCTGGCATTGACGAGTTTTATGGCAATCCATGTTTTAGGTGTATTATGGTAGGGAAAGGATGGGAGGAAAAATAAGACGAAAAAAGGAAAAAACTGAAAAAAGAAAAAAAAAAAGTGGAAATTTGTGATCTTTGTTCGGATTCATCGGATTTATTATCGCGGCTAAAATAGACTAAAACAATCATTATTTCATCTAAAATATATAATATATATTTTAAAAGATTGTATAATAAATAAAATATACAGGGATTTGACTCACATGAAAAGTGACCAATAACAGTCGACCTTGTCTAGTTTTGCGTTAAACGTAAGGGCAGGACAAATGCCTTTCTGTGTTACAATGGCAGAAAATAACAACTTTAAAAGCAAATGTTTTATTGGAATAATATTTTTCGGGTATTTTCACTATAAAGAGGTCTATGTTATTCGCAAGAGAAATTAAACCGCGGACATTCTGCCATTTTGACGGTCTACACACGTTTGGCTCTCTTCTCTCCGACAACCTGTCACTCTTCTGAAGCTTGGTTTAATACAGTCTGAATGTCGGCGCGGAAACGCAGGTATTGAGCAATTTTTCATTTCTGCAAATGTCACGAGTGCTTTATTATAACACGAGAGCGCAGTCATGTACGTTAATCGCTAAAACTGGATATGCGAGCTCTTGAATAGGCTTTTTCAAATGAACTGCAAGTCCTCTTATGATCTCATCATCGCGTGTGTGCGCTCAGACTAAATACGATCGTGATCTCTTAAAAGTAGAAATTACTTCTATAATTTTTGCTCCTTGACTAAACTAAGTCAAAAACTATCAAGTATTTACAATTAGAACGATGCATGACAATGCTAACGGATTTATTTGACTGTATTATGAAGTGAAACTTAGCCTAAAAGAACTTTTAGCAAAAGTGGAACCTTTTTATTTCTTTACGACAAAATAATTGCGCTAGAAATGTTTCTGGATTAGGTATTTATGTGATTTATACATAATAGCGGTATCCTGATCTGTCTTAAAGCATCACTATTGTACAGGCATTGCAGTTCAACCTGTTACATTTATTAAAATAAACAATATTAAAGCACTGCTTTAAGAAATGAAGTGTCGTTATATTGCAAATACCTCAAATGAAACGAAGTCATTTGTTTTATTATTTTACTACTGACAGTGTTCTTGTCATTTAAATAAAAAATAAAAAAATTCCGAAAAAGACCACAGACTCAGCCATCTACAAAAAAACATCTCTTAACCATAAAAACTTGCTAGATATTGCACGTTAAAAATAAATAAATATATAAATATATATAAATGAAGATCGAATACAGTGTGCTTATTCCAACTTATTTTAAAGAACTCCTATTTTACCGCCTTTTCAAGATTTAGTTGAAGTATTTTGTGTCTCCAAAAAATGTCTGTAAAATTTAAGCTCAAAACGCCCATCAGATTATATATTGTACCTTTCAGAACATTAGAATTTTCTCCTCTGAAACATAAGTAGCTGTTTTTGTGGCCAGTGCCTTTAATGCTTGTTCTCCCCGCCCACCATTCCCATGTGCCTGTCAGAGTGTGCCTCAATCTCCGCCTTGGCTGCGTCAGATAAACAGCACAGTACCAGACATGAAGCAAGCAGATCTTATGTAACATCTCTTAGAAATACTACAGTAAGAAATTTCCCCGTGATTATTTGACTGTATTTGTTGTGGAGTGAATTCAAGCCCTTTTGCAGCGATGAGTCACACACAATGTTGTTGCAAAGTTCACACACGCACACAGAGACAAAAAAAAAAAAAAACAGATTTAACATCCACAAACCGGTATTAAAGTGTCTTCTTTTATGATTGTACTGAAATGCGGCTGTGATCTTAAAATCTGTAGCGATTTTACTGTATTTATTACAAACATGCTCTGCGTTAAAAATGTGTTAAACTTGTAAAAACTCATTCTTGATCACATTTGATGATGATTGATGATCACAGAGAGCTCAACAGATCTTTTAATCCCAGTTGCTCTGTGCACGTCCTGTCTTGTTGATATGATTATACGTGTTACTACAGAGACATGTTAATACAAGTTTGTCAATCAATTCGGTGGGCAGGGAAACCGCACTCTTACATCACGCCGTGGTGGGCCTCAAAATGGAAGGGATTTGGATCCTATTTTAAGGCGAGGAAATAAAAACAAGAGGCATATTCTTTTTATATCACCCCAATATGACTGTGGACACACTCCACCTACACACAGTTCTGTCCAAACAGCTTACAAAAGAGGATTTTCATCATAGGTGCCCTTTAAAAGGGAAAAATCCTCACTAAACAGAAGTTAATTAAAGTGATCACACCATGTACAAAAATCACTTCACACTTTCCAATGAAGGAATTAGACTTAATTGGACAATGAACATATTATCAATTCATTTGGTTTTATTACACACCAATTCAGTGCAGTTCCTTTTGAATATAAAGTGCATCAATTTGAACAGTCTTTTATGTCAAAATGGTTTTGATGGATAAATGTAAATTGACTATTAGAGTTCTACCCGGTACTACATTTATCAAGTCCAAAATACTCAAAACATGTACTGTTCTCCTTATTAATTCATAGACAATATTAGAAATTTCAAAGATTTATTGATCGCTGGAGTGCAGACGCCTCCGGTTTGTATTTCACTGCTTTTGTCTGTAGCTGCATACAAATAGATAGAGGACTTTCTTTGAACCCCATAAGCCTGACATAAGCCTGACCTGCAACTACTCGTCCATTTTATAGCAGAAGCAGAGGTTATAACAGGTCCTGTGAAACTGCAATGCTTCAGTTTACAATAGATGTTTTTTTTAGCTGTGTAGAGATGCCTGCAGGATTTGCCTGGGGGATGCAAAGACACCTGACCAGCTAGCATATGCATGTATAATATTTACTATCATAAATGGACGGATATGGAAAATCAGGTGACTGTCAGCAAAATACAGTATACTGGACTCCAGAGAAGAGTTTAGAAGACCGTTTAGAAACATTCACTGTAGATTTAGCACGCACGCACACACACATTTTTTTTTTCTTATTACAAATGTGGAGTACACTACCTGACAAAAGTCTTGTCGCCTATCCAAGTTTTAGGAAAAACAAATAATAATTTGACTTCTAGTTGGCCATTTAGTCTCAGAAGTGGCTTATATGACAGGCAATAGCCTCTAGACTGTTTATTTTACCAAAATAAAACATGATCATATCTTGATTTTTAATTATTTAATCAGGACAGTAAGGTCTGACTTTGCTGAGACAAAAGTCTTGTCACTTAAATAATGTACAGTATAGAATATAAAGTCGTGGTGCAGTGGAAAATAATGAATATTGTGTTTGACTCCCATGAGCTTAAAGGGCTGCATCCATACATTTCTGCAATGACTCAAATAACTTAGAAATAATGTCATCAGGAATGGCAAAAAAGTGTTATTGCCAGACTCCCAGAGTTCATCAAGATTCATTGGATTCATCTTCAATATGCGTCCTTCATCTTACCCTGGACGTGCTCAATAATGTTCATAACTGGTGACTGGGCTGGCCATGAGTATGAGTGCTATCCTGTTGGAAAATTTGCACAAATGTCTTGACGGCCTGTTGACGTTGCTGTCCACTCTGCAGATCTTATGCATGCCCCCACACTGAATGCAACCCCAAATCATTTCTGAAACCGATTTATGTGAGAATCTTGGGTCCAATGTGGGGTCAAACAGGTTTTCTGTAGTATTTGTGATTATTGGAATGGTGTTCAACAGACATTTCAAATCTACCTTCTGCCACTTTTCCAAATGATCAACTAGAAGTCAAGTTATTATTTGTTGCTCTTACACCTGGGATTAATGACAAGACTTTTGTCAGGTAGTGTGCACTCAAGAAAATTATTTTACTTCTTGTTCAAAATACTTATGTAAAGTAAGCTTAAAAAAAACAATACATGAGATTTTTTGGGACGATTTAATTGTTTTATGTTTAGTACACTTAAACTTGTGAAGTTAACTTCATTCATTTGTGTTGGGAAACCTAAATGAATTGTGTGGAACCCTGGATTCTTTGTTTTACAGTGTAAATCATAAACCAATAGAACACAAAGGACACCATAATTATAATATAACAACAGCACCATAAAATGCATACAGTAGCAAGCACTCTGATCCTAATAAAATGTAAAAGTAAACTACTTAATTTAAACTACTTTAAATTAAAATACAGTAAAAATTGTTAGCTTTTCAGTAAAATTTGTATTCTTTCTTTTTAAGGTATTTTCATAAGTGATGTTTAACATATAATTTTCACAGTATGTCCTATATATTTTTTCTTCTGAAAAAAGTCTTATTCTTAGATTTTATTGTGGATGACTGAATCGGATATTAAATTAGGAAGTAAATAAATAAATAATGGTCATTACGGGGTTTCATTTAAAACAGTATTTAAATGCTGATGAATTTCTTCACTATTTCCGCACCCTCTGGTGGTTTTTCTTAGGATAAACGCAAAAGAAGATAGAAAAAAGCTGGAAAACTGTAAAATTGATGTTCATATTGTTGGGAAAAAGGAATAACAAAGGAATTTTTGAACATATTTTTGTCTCTTTTTCTTTGCATTAAACAATTTGTATTGCTTAAAGTTGACATGCTTTGCATATAATGAAGCCTTTTCACAGAAGATGGAGCTGATAGAGATGCAAGGGCCTGATTGTCTAAAATTAACTTAAGTTCTGCAGTGAAACTTTCTGTGAGCACAGAATTTGCAGTTGAGAATTCTTGTGCTTTCGAATGCAGAGAATTCGTAGAAAAAGTGGACGCATGTATGAGTGCGGCCAATGGAGAACTGGAGAATGATTGACAAGTGGCAAATTTCACTAAACTCCAGCTGTTAAAATCAGCTGCCTATATAAGTTTTCAGGAAATTATATGAATGTGCACCCCTGAATGTAACTCTTGCATTGCATTGAGGAAAACAAAATTCTTTGATTTGTATCCAATAAATTGCTCATATGCTAAATCTCTCCTGACCTTTTTTATTGAACATGCATGGAATTGATTAAATATTCCAACAATAGAATGAGAGACTAAAAGAAAGTCTTATTTCTTTCATTTTGTCTGTAATAAAAGCATTTTTGAACAATATTATAAACACTATAATAATAATAATAATAATAATAATAATTATATATATATAATTATATATATATATATATATATATATATATATATATATATATATATATATATATATATATATATATATATATATATATATATATATATATATATATATATAATTAATTTATTCATTCATTTTGTGTTCGACTTTGTCCCTTTGTTAATCTGAGTTTGCATTTAATCTTACCCAGCATTTGTTTTACGCAGCAGATGCCCTTCCAGCCACAACACATTACTTGGAAAATTATTAATATTATTAGTATTATTGTTATAAATTTTAAGAAATCAATATTTTTTTTCTGTTGTCTAATGAACAAACCATCCAATAACTTGTTTTATTATCCTAACATGTCTCTTTACCAAAACCTAGTTATCTCTTAAAATTGCACTTTAAGGTGAATACTATAATATCTTTAAAAATAAGAAGAAAAATATCATGCACTGCCACCATGACAAACACAAAAGAAAGTAGTTACTTAAAATTAGTTATTAAAACTGTTATGTTTAAACAATGCGTTGGAAAAAAAAACTTCTCTCCATTAAACAGCACTTGTGAAATATTTTAATAACAATTCAAATTTGACAGCAAGGCTAATCATGTTGACTCCAACCTTAAATATTTTATTATAGTATGAGCATATCAGCATAGCAGTTTATACAAAAAGTTAAAGGCTATAACTAAAACCATAAACAGTTGGATTAAAATAAACATATTTCAGCTAGTTGCCAAGGGGATATTTCACATTCTCATTTAGTCTAATTTAATATATTTAATTGACTAAAACTGTAATTAAAACATACAAAACAGGTACATCTATTTAAAAACTAATTATATAAAAAAGAGAGAGTTAACATTAACAAAACGTCAAATGAAAATGTAAAGTGTGAAAAATAAACTCTTTCAGAAAAATAATTATTTTAATTGTTGCTAAACAATAATAGGGCGACAGTGGGTAGCACGTTCGCCTCCCAGCAAGAAGGTCGCTGGTTCGAGCCCTAGCTGGGAGTTTGCATGTTCTCCCATGTTTGCGTGGGTTTCCTCCAGGGCTCAGGTTTCCCCCACAGTCCAAAGACATGCAATATAGGTGAATTGGTTAAGCTAAAATTGTCTGTAGTGTATGTGTGTGAATGAGTGTGTATGGATGTTTCCCGGTGCTGGGTTGAGTCTGGAAGGGCATCCGCTGCAAAAAAATATGATGGATAAGTTGGCGTTTCATTCCACTGTGATGACCCCAGATTAATAAAGGGACTAAGCCGAAAAAAAAAAAATGAATGAATGAAACAACAACAACAACAAAAAAAAAATGAATGAATGAAACAACAACAACAACAACAACAACTAATATAAATTAACATAATAAAAAAAAATAGCAAATAGTGTAAATTAAAATAATGTCACTTTATGTCAATGAATTTTCAAGTAATGTCCATTTAATAGCTAGTTTCATTCCTGAGTATATGAAAACTGTAGAAGAACTAAGCAGAAATGTCATGCAACAGTAACAAAAAAACTAAATAAATAAATAAATAAATAGGGCCACGCGTTGGCGCAATAGATATAGGGCAGTAAACGGATGACCTTCACGGCCAATCTGTTGAGCACTGATGAATACTATGGCAAATTAGCAGTGTTTAAGAACAGGCTCAGTGGCGCTTAAATGTTATCGGAAAATTTATGGGTTTTTTTGTTTTTGTTTTTGTTTTTTAGTGCTGAAATTCAGTATCATGACAAGTCTAATATAGTTAAAGAATCAATAAACTTAAGTTAGATAAATGGCATCTAAAACGTGTTTGGGAAAGAAATAGCACTAACTTGTGCTATTTCCCTAAACTTAGTGAAAACAAAAAGGGATATTGGACCTCATTTTCAGTTATCCATTCAAAACAGACATTCTGGTCACTCGGAAGGTGGTGAAATTATAAATTTGTGTCACTTTCCCTTCACTGATATAATATACAGCACACAACGTTTCTGTGATACTTCCAAGTTTCTCTCCACAGCAGCCTTAGTTTCGTTTGCGTCCTCATTAAATCAGCCTATAACCTAAACAGTGAACAATCTAAAACATGTCCTTTCACATAATTTTAATTTAAATGGTTTAAATTGTGTTAACCTTAATTTTTACTATCTTTCCATTTTACTCTCTTTATTTCCTGTGTCCCACTAGCTCTCTCATCCTCGTGCAATACCTCTCCGCACATACATTACTCAGTGCAACAAAACACGATACAATGTTAGCTCATTCCCAAACCAACGTGGGCATTAGCGAACGCTGTCAAATCACCTCCTGCCTCCCACCACAACCAACTTAATCCCAAACGCTCTTGTGTAGAGATGATGAATTTATCATGTGTGTGTGTAGGAGGTCAACTTGGAGAGATACCCATCAAAAAAAAAAAAAAAAAATTCCTCACTCGTGAGCGCATGTAACTCTCGGTGCCCAAGTCATAATGAGGACCCTAGAGAGGTGCCAGACCTCTTCTAGAGGACACGAGGAAAGTGACCGGCTCTGTCATCTTAATTACTTAAACCGTTTTAGATACGACCAATTAAGCCTGGCTCCGATTCAATAGGGGTGCCTTTCAGACTAGGTGGCGGGACAGCTGGAATGAGACGGGGCTTTTTAATGATCAATCCTCTTTTTTTCGCAGCGGTTTCCGTGTCAGGAGAAGGAAAAAGGGGCTTCTGTCAGGGGTGTGGCGGAGCAGAGAATAATAAGAGGAGTTATTCCTCATTAGAGCTCATCATTTTAACAACGCAACATGTTACTTGACTTCAGTCGTCTGACATCTGTGAAGCCGCTTTGACAACACTAAAGGCAGCTGTCGGCTTTTGAGAGCCTCGCTTTCATGAGGGAATCTATCATATATAGAGCCAAATGCAGACCATTAGTGCAAGCGCTGTGAAACGTCTCGTGACTGGGGATGGAAAATTGTTGAGAATTTAGTCAGTCTGGTTCAGTACTGTAGCAAAACTCGAAACGTATTGTAAAGGAGCACATTCTTACATGTGATAACACTGGCAAATTTTTTAATGTTTTAAAAAATTAAATCAAATTTATTAGAAATTAATTTTTTAAATACATTTTTATGATACAAATCAGTCACATTT
The DNA here is from genome assembly GCF_052040795.2 of Danio rerio. Classification (NCBI taxonomy): domain Eukaryota; kingdom Metazoa; phylum Chordata; class Actinopteri; order Cypriniformes; family Danionidae; genus Danio; species Danio rerio. The sequence goes on from NC_141022.1 coordinate 23,408,750, forward strand.
ATGGCTAAAAAAACAGCAGCTATGATTCCCAGTATTTTACCTTTAAAAATTGTGCAAGTAATTTCATATTTACGGTAAACAAATCACATTTCAGTCATTTATATTGTTAATTGAGACTAAAATATCTTTAATAAACATTTTTGTACTTTGTGTTTCCAATTATTTACAGTGAGAACTGCATTATGGGATGTTGATTTTTGCTCTGTCGACTTCTGATGTTAAAAGTTCAAATCTACAGTTAAAAAAAAAAAAGAGAGACTTTTGTTGATATTTTAGCAGTTTGAAATAATTTAACATACAACCCCAACTCAGGAAAAAAGTTGGGACAGTATAGAAAACACACACACACACAAAAAAAGTGATTTCCAAATTTACTTTGACTTGTATTTCATTGCAGACAATATAAACGAGAAATATTTCATGTTTTGTCTGGTCAACTACATTTATTTTGTAAATACACATCCTATCCTTTCCTTCAGGGAGCTGTTCGATAAAAGTCGTTTAGAAAAACTGGGATTAAAGTCTAAAAGGTGACTTGCATAAGCCGAACTAAAAATTCACCCTTGAATTGGTTCAATAACAGCAAGTTGAAGATCATTTGATCGAACTAATCTGAGTTCAGTTGAAATAATGTAGAAAACTGCTTGTGCACGTTACTGTCATGAAACTCTAAAGGTCGAGCATAGATGCATTGATTATGTTGTATGCTACCATGGCAACTACGATGAAAGAAAGAGCTCTGAAATGAGAGAGCTACATTTACAGTAAGTGAGCAGCGTTTGATTTTTGAGTTCAAACATATAATACATTAAACAATCAAAAACTACAGTAAGGCTTGCAACAAAGCAAGAGAGAAGAATGACAGGAAATTGCAGATTTTAATAAATAGGCCATTATTTAGACCTATTAACGTTAAATTAAATATTTGTCACAATACATTGAGACTGCGCTTGCGCGCGAGAGTGAAAAAGAGAGAATACATGCTTATTGCCAATTGTTGCTTGCAAGGAAGTATTAATGCATTGCAGGGTCATTGTAACATTCAAAACGTGCTTAACGCAAGCACATTAAATTTAAAATAACAGCTACAAAGCCCCATGCACGCACAAGCAGTACCTGACTTACTAAAATAAGCCTGGATTTTTCTGTAAGCTTGGTTTATGGAACAGCGCCCCAGGCCTACAACACAATCAAAAACAGTTAGGACAGGAGCAATTTAGGGCTAGTAATCAGGTTAATTGGTTAAAGATGTCATTTGAAACAGGTGATGTCAACAGGTCACTGTAATTATGATTTGGTACGAAAGCAGCATTTAAAAAAAAGTCTAGTCCTTGAGAAGCAAAGATGGGCCAAGGATTGCAGGTTTGCCAACAGTTAAGTGAGACAATTATTGAAATATTTAAAAACAATGTTCCTCAAAGAAAGATAGAAAGACATTTGGATATTTCACCTTCAACATTACATAAATAAAAGACATCTGGAGGAATTTCAGTTTGTAAAGGACAAGAGCGCAAGCTTAAGAACAATCGTGATCTCCAATCCCTCAGGTGGCACTGCATCAAGTATCATCATCCATCTATAAGCGAGATCACCACATGGGCTCAAAACCACTTTGGCAAACCTTTGTCAAGTACCACAATACGTAGTTACCTCCACAAATGGCAGTTAAATCTGTACTGTGCCAAAAGGAATTCCTGTTAACATTGTCCAGAAGCACTTTTGACTTCTCTGGGCTCTGGGGCATCTGGGATAGACCGACACACAGTGGTAACGTGTGCTGTGGAGAGATGAATCAGTATTTCAGGTATTTTGGGGGAGAAATGGACACCATGTGCTTCGGACACGAGAAGAAAATCATCCAGACTGTTACTAGCAACAAGTCCAAAAGCCAGGGTCTGTCATGGTATGGGGCTGTGTCAGTGCCCTTGGCGAAGGTAACTTGCACTTCTGTGATGGCACCATTAATGCTAAAAAGTACATAGAGATTTTGGAGCACAATATGCTGCCTTCTTTTCCAGGGACACCCATGCATATTTCAACAAGACAATGCAAAACTACATTCTGCACACATTACAAAATCCTGGCTGCAGAGGAAGAGGATACAGGTATATTGTATGCCCGCAGTCCCGACCTGTCTCCAACTGAGAATGTGTGGTGCATTTTGAAGCACAAAATGCAGGTAATGAAAACCCCTGAATTTTGCCCACCTTAAGACTTGTTTGCAGGAAGATTGAGGGTAAATTATGCCTAAAACACATCAACACTTGGTGTCTTCAGTCCCCAAACCTCTCTTAAGTGTTGTGAAAAGGAATAGCAACATTAGTGGTACATTAAGTGGAAAATGCTTTCCTCTTCCAACTTGTTTTGAAATGTGCTGCAAGAACCAAAATTAGAATATTTAGAATACAACAATGCAGACAATATATGACTTAAAACTATTAAAAATGTTAAGATGATGTCTTCTTCAGGATAATCAGTGCCATGAAAAATCCTTCTCCCCTGCTAGTGAAAGTGAAAATAAAAGTGAGGTGCAAACCTTCACGGACTAGTAGCCTAACTACACTTTTATAGGCTGTATTACCAAAAAGATTGTATTTTTAGCGTAATGACTTCATTAAATATGCCAATAGACATTCGAAGCATAATTTTAATATCTCAATAGAAACTTTGAATGCAAATATATATGTGATATTATCTGAGAACAATCAAAATGACTGCTATGGTAAGTTGTTGGTAGTTTGTGTTGAAATATTACTTGCAAAATACATTGTGTAGTAGGATATCAGTGTGTAAAATTGCAAACATGTAGCCAATAAAACTAAAGTGTAGTTACTGAGGGTTTGTGTCATACACAACGGACAGTTTAGCCTACCCAATTCACATTTATTAACTGTGCTTGATTCATCATAAAAGAGCTACCACATGTAGGATGTCCTGCATTTTACAAACATGTGACCTAAACAAATACTTTCTTTTCTTTAAAATAAATTTTGGACAGAGGAGTGCACTATACAGTACCACAAACTGTTAACATTACGTAAGTGAGAACAAAATAAATATAAGAGAGATTCTACAGCCTCCATTAACTGAATATGTCAGAAACATGTCAGAACTTGCTTTTTAACTAGGGGTTTTAATAGAAATGCCTCGCTATATCAAAGTAGGCCCTGTATAAACAATTCAATGTGACGATTTAACTGTCTTACCTCATAATCATAAGAAAATATATCTGGATGAAACATCACAACTTTCCTTAGTCATTATCTGATATTTTTTGAAATCAAAGGGGATTCAAGCTGTGAATCCTTGGAGAGACTACATTTTCATGACATGAGGGTAAGTGAGGATGCCACAATGCAACATCTCTTAAGAGTCTGGAGTATGAAAGTGCAGCATTTCACTAACTTTGAATGGGAATATTTGGTTTTAAATGGCATGGAAACTTCTTGGCTAACTCTTATTGATCAAACAATTGTCAATTAAAATGATTATGTAAAACATTATTATAAAAAATTAACAACAACAGCGATTATGATTCATTAATTTTCCTTAGGCTTAGTCCCTTTATACATCAGGGGTCACCACAGCACAATAAAACTGCCAGCTTATCCAGCATATGTTTTACACAGCGGATGCCCTTCCAGCTGCAACCCTGTACTGGGAAACATCACTCATTCACACACACACACACGCATGCGCACAGGCGCAATTATGCGCACATGCACACATACTTCGGCCATTATTATTATTAGTAATAGTAGTATTATTATTATCATTAGTAGTAGTAGTAGTTGTAGTAGTAGTAGTAGTGGTGGTATTATTATTATTAAACTTATTATTACTATCATTGTTATTATTATTCATTTTTTCATTTTCTTGTCGGCTTAGTCCCTTTATTAATCCGGGGTCGCCACAGCGGAATGAACCGCCAACTTATCCAGCAAGTTTTACACAGCAATTGCAACCCATCTCTGGGAAACATCCACACACTCATTCATACACACACTCATACACTACGGACAATTTAGCCTATCCAAATCATCTGTACCGCATGTCTTTGGACTGTGGGGGAAACCGGAGGACCTGGAGGAGACCCACGCGAACACAGGGAGAACATGCAAACTAGTAGTAATAGTAGTAATATTATTATTAGTAGTAATTTTATAAAATACTGGGAGGCAAAGCAGTATATTTTAATGATTTCTGAATTCTCATGTTAAACTGAAGTCTGGAGTAATGATGCTGATAATCCAAATATATCATAACAAAAGAAATACTACTTTTTAATAATACAAAAAAAACCCTTTAATATCTTAATGTCAGTATATCAAAATATTGCAGTTTTTTGCATAACATTTAGTCGTAAATGATAAGATATAATATTATATGATATGATATTACATCTGATATTATATATTATATATTATATATGATGTTATAATATGATATATGATGCGATGAAATTATATGGTATTATGACATATGATATATTATACTTGACGATATAATATATACTGTATGATGATATGATATTATTTATGATATTATATATGGTGATATAATATGATATATGATGATATGAAATTATATGATATATGATATGACAACATATGATATTATACATGATGATATAATTAGTTATGATGTATGATTTGATGTATGATATTATATATGATGATAAAATATATATGAAATGATATGATATATGATATCATGACATGATATATGATGATATGAAATGATATAATTTATGATATGATGACATGCTATGATATATATGATGTAATAATATGATATATGAGAATAGATGATATATGAAATTGTATAATATATGATATGACAACATAAAATGATATATTATATATGATATAATATGATATATGATGATATATGACATAGACATGATATGATATATGATGATATATTATGATATGATATGCTTTAATACTACATCAATCAGCAAGCTTTATTTGCTTATGTGATGAAATGTTAAATTTTGGTATCCCCTTCTTCTGTTAAAATTCATTTTACTAACATAAAATCATAAAACGTATATTCTTGTGTTATTTATTTATTTTAAAAAATCTGAAAAAACATGGATATATAAAGTTTATGCTTTATATATTTACACTATTTAATACAAAACAATGGCATTTTGGAGCTGCACAGTGAGTTTAATGATTGCATTGTATTTTAATACAGTATGTCATCAAATGACTCTCGCTCTAAATATCCCTGGCAGTGACTATATGTTTACATGGACATCAGTAATCAAATCATTTGCTTTAATATGAATAAGACAATAATATGATTAAAGTGTTTACATGAGGGGCTACACAGTGGTGCAATAGGTGCTGTTGCCTCACAGCAAGAAGGTCGCTGGTTTGACCCTTCGCTGGGTCAGTTGGCATTTCTGTGTGGAGTTTGCATGTTCTCTCAGTGTTTGCGTGGTTTTCCTCCGGTTTCCCCCACAAGTCCAAAGACATGCGGTACAGGTGAATTGGGTAAGCTAAAATTGTTGTAGTGTATGCATGTGAATAAGAGTGTATGAGTGTTTCCCAGTGATGGGTTGCAACTAGCAGGGCATCCGTCGCATAAAACATATGCTGGATAAAATGGCAGTTCATTTCGCTGTGGCGACCCCAGATTAATTAAGGGGACTAAGCCGAAAAGAAAACGAATGAAAATGAACTTCAATATTGCGACTAATATAGGTATACTTCACATCTTAATTCAAGTTGTTTAGTTCGATAATGACCTTAATCTAATTAAATTCATCAAAAATGGCTGTTTACATAGTAGACTCTTAATCAGAGTATTGTCTTAATCCTATTAAAATCTGATTATTGATGTCCATGTAAACATATTCAATGTTTTTTGGTATATACTGTAAATGACAGTTACACCAAGTAATGTTCTTCTTTCTTCTTTACTACAAAAATAAGTATCATTATAAAAACGCTGTATTGCACTTTTCTTATTATCATGCTCATTTTCATCTCTTACCCATATACATATCATTCAGCATCTTTGATAAAAGTTTTGAGGCATTAAAACCAGCATCTCAGTAACTTTGGCCTGGCTATGGGAAGCAATCTGCGGTCATTAATGAGGAGTGAGCTTCCTGTCTGCTTCGTGACACTGGAGATTCAGACCTGGGGCTTCCTCAACTCCCAACAAACAGGCCAAATAAGCCACAGCGGCCTCCTGTGAAGAGCACCAGAACCACACGCTTTCATGTCCAGCATTATTAGCCGTTATAAAACCTAAATCTTTCATCAAATCTGCCGAGCGGCACTGCAGGGGAGTCTCGTTTAGAGAAGGATTAAAATCCCACCTCTGCAGGACAAAAGTGTGCATTAATGTCTCCAATATCTTTCTTCTCTCAGCTCTTGGTTTTTCGCTTTTGTTTTGTACTCCTGATCAGCGGATGCGATGCAGTGCTCATGCATATTCCATGTCATGCAGAATTAAGACATAATATTCAAATGTAGTCATTATATGGTTTATTACAGTGTACGTCTGAATGGATCATTATGTTGCAAAGACAGATGTCCGAAGAACAGATCAGATGTGATCAGAACAGAAACAGGATAAGCGTTGTGTTCACCTGTTGTGTTGCCAATGCTCTTGTTGTTTTATTATTAATGTTGGCTAACTAAAAGGCACATTGGAGATATTCATTCACTCATTTTCCTTCAACTTAATCACATTATTGATCAGGGGTCGCCACAGTGGAATGAACCGCCAACTTATGCAGCATTTGTTTTACATTCACACTCATACACAACAACCAATTTAGTTTATTCAATCATATTATTATTATTATTATTATTATTATTACTACTACTACTACTACTACTACTACTAGTAGTATAGTATATGATTTTAGTCAACATTTTTACTCAACTTAAAAAAAAAACTAAATTAATTTATTAATTTAATGATAATAAAATATCCCCAATTCATATTAAAACTAAAAAAGTTAAAACCTCACCACAATAAAACTTTAAATCTTGGCATGGTTTTCTTTTTTATTTTAAGAAGTTAAAACTGGGAACCTTTTTACCAACATGCATCAATATTTACACACATCAATATACATATATTGATATACAGTTGAAGTCAGAATTAGTAGAATTATTATTAGTATTTTCTTTTTTTAAATATTTCCCAAATGATGTTTAACAGAGCAAGGGAAGGCAAGTTTATTTATATATCACATTTCATACCCAGTGGTAATTCAAAGTGCTTTACATAAACAAGAATAAAAGAGACAAGAAAATAAAAATGTATTTATTAATATATAAAAATATAAAATATTAATAACAGATTAAAATGTGTTAAGACAGGTTATCAAAGAATGAAAACAAAAGACATGATAGTGCAATCTGTGGGACGCAGCACAGTGCTCATTCAGTAAAGGCACAGCTGAACAAAGTCTTGATGTCAGTCTTGATTTGAATACGCCTAATGTTGGAGCACATCTGATCATTTCTGGAAGCTGATTCCAGCAGTGGGGGTGTAGTAGCTGAAGGTGGATTCACCCTGCTTTGACTGAACTTTTGGAATTTCTAATTTACTTGATCGTAAAGATCTGAGTGATCTATTAGGTTTGTATCCAGTGAGCATATCTGTAATAGACCAGTAATAATACTTTAAAATCTATTCTGAATGTAACTAGGAGCCAGTGTAAAGACCTGAGGACAGGTGTGATGTGCTCTGAATTTCTGGTTCTGGTCAGAATCCTGACCACAGCATTTTGGATGTGCTGCAACTGTCTGACAATCTGAGCAATGTAATTTTCATAGTATGTCTGATATTATTATTTTTTTTCTGGAGAAAGACTTATTTGTTTTATTTTGGCTAGAATAATAGCATATTAACTCATTTTAAGGTCACAAATAAATTATTATTCCCTTTAAGCTATATTTTCTTACGACAGTCTACAGAACAAACCATTGTTACAATAACTTGCCTAATTACCCTAATCTGCCTAGTTAACCTAATTAACCAACTTAAGCCTTTAAGTTTCACTTGAAGCTGTATAGGAGTCTCTTGAAAAATATCTAGTCAAATATTATTTACTGTCATCATGGCAAAGATAACCTAAGTCAGTCACTAGAAATTAGTTATTTAAACTATTACGTTAAAAAATGTGTTGAAAAACCCCCATTAAACAGAAATTGGGGGGAAAATATACAAGGGAGCTAATAATTCATGGGGGCTAATAATTCTGACTTCAACTGTACACATATTGATACAACTATGTCAATGTATAACAAAAATCCCATGCTGCAACTTTCTGTTTGAATCTACTCAAGACAAAGTATGTAAAATAATTATTTATTCATTCATTTTCTTGTCGGCTTAGTCCCTTTATCAATTCGGGGTCGCCACAGCGGAATGAATCGCCAACTTATCCAGCAAGTTTTTACGCAGCGGATGCCCTTCCAGCCGCAACCCATCTCTGGGAAACATCCACACACACACACACACACATTCACATACACAACGGACAGTTTAGCCTACCCAATTTACCTGTACCGCATGTCTTTGGACTGTGGGGGAAACCGGAGCACCCGGAGGAAACCCACGCGAAGGCAGGGAGAACATGCAAACTCTACACAGAAACGCCAACTGAGCCGAGGTTCGAACCAGTGACCCGGCGACCTTCTTGCTGTGAGGCGACAGCACTACCTACTGCACCACTGCCTCGCCCAATAGTTATTTAAGTAGCTACAAAATAAATCGACCATGTTATATAGTCATCAAAATCCTACTAAATATGTTACAAATAGCTGTTATATCACTAAGACCCAGAGTCTATGCAGTAAATGAAGTAATATCTCAGTTACATCATTTACCCTTTCCTTAATATATTCCCTTTAATAAATCAGCCGTGTTGTAATACACAAACTGTTTGTTGGGAGTGAGCCATTGAGAATTATTACAAACTATACTATCACAGAATCTAATTTACAGTAGGAGGAGATCAAATTACAGTAATTAATTTACACAGAATGAAACCCAGCGCCCAAAATCTACACTGTTTACAACTTAATCATTGCAGTTGAGCCAGAACGAAGCCAAAAGGCGTCTAGTTTAAAACAATGGATGAACCGCTCACTCTTTATAATGATAAATAGGTCTCTAGTGTAAAAAAGAAAAACAGGCTCTGTGCCTAAACAGTACTTGAACTACATGCAACCTGTTTTAATGGAGCATAAAAAGTATCTGAATGGGCAGCAGGCCTAATAGCATACAGTATCATTTATATAAGATAACTCTATTTAAAGGACGCATTGTGCTCCCCTTCGTAAGATATCAAATAAATGTATTATGTCCACAGAATCTGTCTGTGACATTTCAAATAAAAAAGCCACACAGGGGTGCATTTCCGAAAACCATTATTAGCTAACTAAGGTCGCAAGTTCTGTCGTTATAAACATTGTTTGTTGATTTGGGATTTCACAAACTGTGTCAAACTTGTACACTTTCAACTACACCTTTAGAGCTGTAGTTAAAAGCATGGTTCCTGGCTGTGTTCTATTCCCAGTTGTCCCTCATGCCCTATTCATTTAGAACATTAACATTTAAACTTGGGGGGGGAAAAAAAAAAAAAAACATTTAAGTCATTTCTCTTGTAGTTTGCTTTCAAAGTATTTTGACAGTTCAGTTATATGTATATATATATATATATATATATATATATATATATATATATATATATATATATATATATATATATGTGTATATATATATATATATATATGTGTATATATATATATATATATATATATATATATGTGTATATATATATATATATATATATATATATATATATATATATATATATATATATATATATATATATATATATATATACAGTGTATTATAACTGTTTGAAAACGCCCCTTTTGGGCTAAACCTTATTGTGCCATGTTTGGTGTCTGCCACTTTAAACTCAAATAAGGTTGTGCTCTCAGTACTCTTTCCAAAAGAGGGAGGAGCTACAAATGCCTGTGTGTCAGCATAGTTGCAGATTCAAAAACAAGACGAATGTCTGTACTAATGCCCTCTGCTGACATGTACAAAGACAGTATGTCAAAGTGCTTCTGTTTTTATGAAGTGTAATTCTAAAGAAATAAAGTACCTTTTTACCATTAGAAGATGGTTTTATTCACAGACTGTTGAAACACAACTGTGTTTAAACCCCTTACACAATAGATTTTTGCTTGTGAGTTTTCGTGCATGTATCTATGATTGGTAAAACTTAATTGTTGTTCAGTCTGACACCATGAAAACTGAGATGGTTTAGTGTGACATGAGAATCATGTTAGTGTTTGTGCAGTCTGACATGATACAATCATTTAGGATTATTAAAAATCCCACAGTGTGAGCCATGCTGAAGACAATTGTCATATTCGCTGACATTCTAGGAGTAAAAAGCTGAATTTCCATGACCAATAATAAATAGCAAAACAGACACCTGTTTTTAACAGTCCCTTTTTGTGATTCTGCTGGGTCAGTTGGCATTTCTGTGTGGAGTTTGCATGTTCTCCCAGTGTTGGCGTGGGTTTCCTCCTGGTGCTCTTGTTTCCCGCATAAGTCCAAAAACATGTGCTAAGTGAATTGGGTAAGTTAAATTGTCTGTAGTGTATGCGTGTATGTTCTGGTCCTCCAGGTTGGAGGTTGAGCGTTGGGCTAACGACCCACCTCGTAAAAATGAGATGTTACGAAACATCTATTTGGTGTGTCTAAATATAACTTCAATATAAATAGCCCAGGGAGTAAGTAAGTTGTGTTTGTAATTTTAACAAGATTTATTCCGGTGTTACTACTGACAAGATATTTAGATCATTGCGACATCTATTTGTATTAGTAAATGCAATGAAGGCTGATTATAACCCTTAAACACAGAGCAGTATAGATTTTCATGATGTGCCCCCTTAATATGCGTATTTACAAGGCTTATATTAGTCTCATCTGCATTGTTTTTTTTTAAGACAGAAAGTTACACCAGCAGTCCTCACCATCAAGTATTCCAATGTTGTCTTGGGATCCCCAAAAGCATTTTCAAATAACAAATTAAACATTTACATTTTTCACTGTGCACTGAGCCTTAGCATCTCCTGCAGGGTTGAAGAGTCAAGGCGAAGCCCAGAGGGAGGCTTCCTTCCAACAAATTAATCCCTGAGAAAAGCAGAGGCGAGTGCTGCTGGTACACCCCTCTATTCCCTCAATAATA